>NW_019174799.1:203039-213039 GCF_002260705.1 Seriola dumerili | reverse complement strand
CACACACACACACACATTACAAACTTCAAAACTCATTTCCACTTTGTGTAAAAGTGTTTAAAAGAAACTAAAATTAATTAAAATTCATAACAGTCAATTTTTATCTTTTCATTCCAAACAGTGTGTGTGTGTGTGTGTGTGTGTGTGTGTGTGTGTGTGTGTGTGTGTACCTGTTGATAAACCAGGTTGTAATAGAGATTAATAGAGTTGTAATTAACTGATGTTATTAGTGCTAATGAAGCAGGTTTTACAAGCTGAATATTATTAATATATTAATTTATCTCAGTTCAATAAAAACTCGTATTTTAAAATGTAAATGTTCAATAAAATGAAATGAAGTCGTGTTTTCTCAGAACAGAGACACTGAGAAAATCCAGTGACGTTTAAATCATTTAGACATTTAAAAAATGTTATTCTGAATACTTCTTCCAGAAATTGGAGATACATGGATTTGATTGGACAGCGACAATAAGTAATAATTAGAGTTATTTTATTATTAATTATTGTGCTAAAGCAGCTTTTAGTTTCTCTGCTCCTCACCTGTTCAACCAGCTTCCTGAACACCTGAGATCATTTCAATCATCACCAAAAAAATCACAACATCTTTTCCATGTTTTATCACCGCGGCCTGATTTTATGACTTATTCAAATATTTTCACTTTTATTTATTCAAATCTGTTTTTGTTTTTAAATAATGTTCTAGTTGAATGTATTTCCACGTCTCTTCCACCTGAATGGTGCTGAATAAATTAACCTGCTATTATACCTGCTGCTTACCATTAAAATACGTGGTTAATTAAAGTCATATATAAGACATAAACACAGGAAATAAAAACTGTCTAATTATAAAATTTCAATTAAAAAAATAATTTTTAATATTTTACAACATTATTATGGGTTTATTTGTGGGTTTAGGAATGTTTACTGACAAAACGTGTACATGTGTGTATATAGGTATATTACCTTGTATGTAATTTATTTAGCATTTTATTTTTTATATATGTGTTTTTTATTATATATACATTTTTTTCATCATTTACATATTTTTACTTTTTGTTTATTTGCATCTCACTGAACTTATTTTGATCTATAATCACCTCGACTCACATGAACAACTCGAAACTTAGAGTTAATGTTTATTAAGTTTTACTCTTTAATTTGACTTTGTATTGAAAAAAAATCGATTAATTAACTAAATAATTAATCAATATTGAGAATAATGTTGTTTACATCGTGATGACAACAACAAACAACAAAAGGTGAAAAAAGAATCAGACTGTTGTTGATTGACAGCAAGAAAACACCAATCAGATCAGAGCGTTGAGTCACTGATCCTCAGTTACTGACAGACGTGAAACTGTGACTGAAGCTGATGAGGTCAACGACACAAGGAACCGGGAACATGACAGCAGAGGTCAGAGGTCAGAGGTCGTGACGGATCACAGCTAAAAACAAAAGACTAACTCTGGGTGTAAACTTTTCGTTTCAGTCATTAGATGGAGGAAAGTTTGGATTCCAGCTCAGACGTTAAACTGACCATGAGATTTGTAATCAATGAATCAATCAGTCACTTTCCTGATTGATCAGCTGTGTATAATTCATCAGAAAACATAGACAGTGTCCAGAGTTCAAAGTGACGCGTTCAAGTGTCCAACAACTCGTCAAAACTCAGAGATATAAAAGATATAAAAGCAACAAAGAGTCGCACTCTAAAACTGACAAACGACTAACCGATTAATCGATCGTCAATAGTTGAATTCTCTGTGGATCAATCAGCTGATCGTTGCAGCGCTACGTGACGAGATAATCACAACTTTCACTGAGGATCCTGAACGTTTCATGGTGAAGCTGCAGTGAGAAACAGGAAGAGAACCTCACGACACTGAACTCTGAGACGTTTCACTTCAGGTTCAAGTTTTATTTCAACGAAACTTTAATTCTTTAATGTGAAATTATTTTCTGGTCTGATTTCAGGAGCACAAACTACTTTATATTCAAAAACTCATTCACAAGATCCATTTATTGGTTTTTATTTTCTTTTTGTGTATTTTGTTTTTATTTTATTGAACAAACATTTGGATTTTTTATTAATTTATTATGATAATTGTGTTGTGTTTTTAATATTACATTTTATTATTTATGTTTTATGTTATTTTCATGACTTATTTTAATGATAGTATTTGATCAAACAGAATTCCTCTCTGGGTCACATGTTCACAAATACATTTTTTATTTCTGACAATTTCTCTTTTTAAAAAAAAAAATCATAATTTTCTATTAAAAAAACAGTAAAAATAATTTTCTCTTTAACATTTGAGCTAAAATGATTTTTACTTCATTTTAATAACGTGACTTTTTCTTTTCTTCTTGTTGTGACTGCAGGGGCCTCACATGAAGAGGTGGCCCTCCGGGGCCGCTGCCTCGCTGCTGCATGAACACCCATTTATTAAAACACAATAATATCCAGCTGAAAATGATCAGTCCGTGTCACAGCAGCAGCTCATCAAGGAGACTTTTACACTGAAAAACACGTTACAAGATAGATTTTTATTAAAGTGATTTTCCAGATGTGAACAGATGTTTTTTGTTTTTGTTTTTAATTATTACAATCTTGTTTAAAATTCCTCTAAAAGACGAAGAAGAAATAATGTTGAGAAAGAAAATTTTCACTTATTAAAATTATAATAACGTTTTTTTTCTCGTATAATTTCATAAAAGCCCGTGAAGTAAAAATCTCAGCCGAGTCTCTAATTAATGAAATGAACTTTGTCGCGTTTAATTATCATAGAAACAAAAATCATCTCCAGTTAAAACAGCCGCGACAATAAAGTTCATATTTAATTTCTCTATTGTAGCTGCTGCAGGTTCAACACGAGCTCGTCACAGGTCATCGGTGGCAGAATGTGATGATTTAAACAACGTTTCAATAGATTTCTATTTGAAACATGAACAGGACTGAGGCGATTCATTCTGAGTGACTCTATAAAACCTTTTTAAATCATTATAGAGGAAATATTTCTAATTTTAATGTAAACACAGAGCGACACCTTCATGATCCTTTTAAATACATTGAGTCCAAACTCGTAAAAAGCAGCTTCACGTTGAAAGTTGTGACTGAGTCCGAAGTTTTAAAGTAAACGGAAAGAAAGAAATTGACCCTCAGATGAGGTAAAACTCCGTCGTTATTAATGTTAATAATCAAAATTACGGGAAACCAGAGAGGCCTCAAACACAACACCACACTGTGTTATCACTAGTGGGAATATTATAGGAAATGATGAGGCGACAAGCTGCAGCAGGTCGATCAGGCTGCAGCTTCAAAATCAACATGAACATTCAGCTGCAGATGAAACAAATATAATATTAAGACAAAAAAAGATTTTAAACTATAAAGCGTGTGCAGAAGGGGGGGGGGGGAGGGGGGGGTTTCCTGAGAATACGTGAGAATTTTAAATTATGAAGAAATGAGAGAAAATATTTTGAATTAAAAAAAAGAAAAGCATGTAGAATAAATATGAGAAACCATCTTCTGATGTTCATATTATTATATTATTATATTATTATATGATTCTTATTGTGATCAGCTGTGAACTTTCCTCAGCAGCTAAAAACCTTCATGAACCAGTGAAATCATTAAATAACTGACATGAAATCACAGGCTCAGATTCTCCAATAATAAACCAATAAATCAATTCATCATCAAAACTGAGTCAACGTGCAAACTGTCAATCAAACTCTGCAGCACAACGACTGTCATTCATTAACAATCAGAGATTATTATTATTATTATTATTGACACTGTTCACGAGGAAAACAGAATTATTATCGTCTAATGTTGAAGAAAATATCATTTAAAAATCAAAGTGCAGTTTGATGAAAATGATGTTTCAGTTATAATCAGATTCTGATCGTGATAAAAAAAAAAGAAGAAATATAAAGAGAGAAAATCAAATCTCCAGATTCACAATCCTCCGCGACAACGAGCTGGAAAATCTGATAAACACAGAAATGTCAGATTAAACGCGGGAACACTCCCTCCCTCCCCCCCGGCTCACCTTGGAAGCGGTGTCCCAGGTACCGGCTCCGCAGCACCCAGGGGTAGAAGCTGAGCGCGTCCCGGTGCTGCGGGCTGAAGAAGCTCTGCGGGGGGATCTGCAGCGGGTGCAGCGGCAGCCCGCCGGAGCTCTGCGTGTGCGTCCCGGGCTCCTGGAGCACCATGTCCGGCCCGGCCGAGTACAAAGTCCTCCCGCTGCTTCCCTGGAAGCAGGAGCCGAAGACCCCGGCAGCGGCGGCGGCGGCCGGGTGCAGGGACTCCGGGAACCGGAGCGCCGTGGGCCGGATGGGCTCGTCCCCGGAGCCGCCGCCGCTGTGGCCGTTCGCCTCCTTCCCGACCAGAGACTCTATGGTGAAGCACTTCTTGTTGTTGCTGTGCTGGAACATCGTCAGCACCTGGAGCTGAGCGGAGCGGGAACACGGTGAAGATACGAACAACTCGGCGTCCAGTGAGTCCAGTTCCTCGGACTCAGATTCCCAGCTTCCCCCGGAGAGACATTCCTCTCCCGGAGAGTTGTGCGTAAAAGCCGCGAGCAAATCCCGATCGATGCACCTGGAGGCGGGTGAAGTTCCCTCTCACCTGTGTCCGGGGCGGTGTCTCTGCGCGCGCTGCGCTCCGCTTCGTGCAGGTTCAAAATCAAACGAACTCCTCTCAAAGTGTCCGGTGGGATCCTCGGAGCAGCAGCCGGGTGAGAGCAGAGAGCGGCGGGGCAGCGGGACTCTGATCAGTCGGTGTCTCCTCGCGCCTCCTGCCGCCGCATGCTGGAGCCTGAGCCGAGCCGGGAGTGTGTGTCAGTCAGCGGGCTGCACACTGATACCTGCCCTGCCCTCCCTGCCAGAGGTGCGCCGAGCATGCGCACAAGCTTCCCCTCCAACAGCCATTTTGTTGATGGGAGTGGGTGACGGTGACGCTGAGGGAGGGATGATGAGAAACGCTGAAAGTGATGATGATGTTGAGTGACAGTGATGAAGAGGATGAAGATGAAGGTGAGTTTGAACATAGAGAAGATGAAAAACCGCTGATTCATCACTTCAGTCACTCTTAGGGGCCCCTGGGGGCAAGAAGGAAGTTTGGCCCCTGATGCGGGCCCTCTGTGCAGAGAGGTGAGAATTACAGCTACACCTGCTATTAAATGAATGTAATTAAACTCAACTTTATTAATCATGACGCAGCTCAGTGATTAGATCTGAAATCTAGATTTTGAATCAGGATTCATCTTCAACACAAACACATCTGCAATGAATCAATTCATTTATTGTGTTGTATCCATGGAAACTGTCATTACTGCTGTAGTTATTTTTAATGATGAAACACATTCAGTAGATTAATTAATCAATGATGATGATGATGATGATGATGATGTAGAGATTGATGTTGTTATGAGGAAGATGATGACACATGAAGACTGGAGGACACCAGCTGATCAAAGCCCAGAAGAGAAGCTGGTAGTTTCCAACGCCGGAAAGTGACTTAAACAAAAAGAGACGTAAAATCAGTAAAAACAGACACAAAGTGAGTAAAACAGATATAAAAGGACACTAAAGTAAAAACAGACCATAAAATGAAGCAAAAACAACCAAAACAGACTCAAAACAAGTCAAAAGAGATGCACAGGGATTTCAAAGAGATGTGAAATGAATAAAAACAAATGCAAAATGACAAAAATACACACAAAACAAGTAAAAAATGATCATAAAATGATGCAAAAACAACCAAAACAGACACAAAACGACCAAAAAGAGACAGAAAACAAGTGAAGATAGACACAGTGATTAGAAAGAGACGAAAAATAAGTAAAAACTGATGTAAAATGACAACAAATACAAAACATGTCAAAATTGTTTAAAAAAAAATTGTTGCCAATAAACTTCCTGTCAGCTGTTTAATTGGTTTCTAATTTGGCGTCTGGGGAAATAATGAACCATGTTCTGAGTGTTTGATGTACGAGAGCAAATAATATAAAACCTCTAATAATTATATTATATATTATTTTATAATCAGACAGAGCAGGTTTTAATTGTTTCTAATTTACTTCCTGTTTGTCAAACTTTATAAATCAGCTCTGCTCTACATTTCAACAGCACAGTCAGTTTTATATTTGTTTTTTATTTTGAAATCCAAGAGGAAGACGAGCTCCAGCACCAAACCTGGAATATCCTGGAATTTGGAGGCGTGGCTCCAGACAGGAAGTTTAATTGAAGATTTATTTTCTGACTCGTTCCATGCAGCAGCAGGAGTGTCAGGTAATGAGATAGGGAGGTGTCCTCTGACCTTTGACCTCAGGGTCAATTGTCTTGTTCTGTGTCAACTGGCCTGTCACTCAGGGTGACACACACACACACACACACACACACACACACACACACACACAACAACACAACACAGTGTGGACTGTGTGTGTGTGTGTGTGTGTGTGTGTGTGTGTGTGTGTGTGTGTGTGTGTGTGTGTGAGAAAAACACAATAATAAAAATCTAAATAGAAACAAAACAACAAAAGAAAATCACAAATCGACAAAAACTCACGTGAGACGACGTGGTCTCTCGGTCTGGGGCTCTTGTTCCTACGTAGGAGAGGTGGGGGCCCCGGGACCCTTTGTCTCGTCATCCGTCTGTGATTTAAATAAAGTTGTTATTGAACATTTCTCTGACACCTGTGTCTCTGTAACAGACAGGTGAGTCAGACACGCGACTTGTGTCCCCATCACCTCTCATCAGACACCGATGCGGCCTGGAGTCAGCCCATACTCGGCCCGGACTCTGCCCGGACTCTGCCCGGACTCTGCCCGGACTCAGCCTGGACTCTGTCCTTCCTGTGCAGCTTTGGGACCTGGAGGACAAATGGCAGCCCATTCAGGAGCCTCTAATTGTGGCCCGGGAAGCTCCACAAAGCCCCCCTGCCTCCGCCTTCAATAGGCTGCCCTGCGGAGGCCCGTGTGAACCGCAGAGCCCCCTTTTTCCTCCCATCCTGCCTCAGTCGGTCGCCCCCCCACATACCCCCCCCCATGCCCCCTCCACATGTTAATTAATAGGCCTTACTGGCAGATTTGGATCCTGCTCGGCTTTGATTGCAGGCGGCCATTAGCATCTATTAATTCTGCCTCTGGCGTTTCATCGCCGGCTCTGAAAGGAGGAATTAAGTGGTGTGAGTTATTGTGGGGGCTCGGGGGTGTGAGTCTGAGTTAAGATGTGATTATTGTCCCCGCAGCCCGGAGCCAGCTAACTGCTGCTAAGCCCTCTTGAAAGTGAAGGGGCGACTCCTCTCATTAGAGCCCAACAAGGGAAAGATATTAACAGGAAATAACTGCAAATTTCTCCTTTCCACTTCTAATCTCTCGTCTTTATGTCCCACGTCAAAAGGGCACTTAAAAATGTAAAGGGGGGGGGGGGGGCAAACAGCGACAGGGCCAAACAGCGACAGTGATGATACAGTAGTCGGGCCAGTGATGTCACCTCACAGCTCTTATTTTGTTTTTCAGAGAGATTTGGTTGGTGGAGGAGCAGCTGCAGTCTGGCCTCAGGCCTCCTTCAAGTTCATGTTGTTTTAAAACGACAGAAACAGGTAAACAGGAAGTGATGCGTCCTGCAGGAATTTCATAGGATCAACTCGTCAAATTAAAACCCTCTGAGGTCTGAGAGTATTTCCTCCATTTCTACATCATTTCTTAAAGTCCTTGTCTATAAGATAATACGTGTTCACAGTTTCAGAACTATCTCAGCTCTTTCTGTAATGACGACACTTTGTGATCATTTGACCCAAATGCAGCTTGAAATGTTTTTTATTTTCAGACTTCAGACCTTGTGAACACGAGTCTTTAGAAACTGGAGGTTTCAGTCTAATCGGGTCAGATCTGGTTTTTAATGCTGCTGGTCTCAGGTCTGTTTATCAATATGTCCAACACTTGATTCAAGTTAGGGTGACTAGATGTCCCTGTTTTTCACTGTGAATTACAAACAGATGTCTAGCGCTGCGCTTGTTTTGGCCAACAGAGTGGGCTAGCTGCTAGCTATAGCAGCTTCAGTTATCCAATCAGTTTTTTCTTTCTTTATTATTTTTGTCATCTCTAGGCAGAGTAGAGGTTAGGCAGCTCACTCATTGGGTAGGAGTTCATAACCAGGCAGTAAATTAATGAAAACAAACAATCCCCCAAAAATCCCAAAACCCCCCAGCTGAAACTTAAATTCATTTTTATGTTGGAAGAAGTGAAGAAGAAGTTGTCGTCTGTAATCAACTTTAATATAAATAACCATGGAACAGACAGACAATCAGACTTCATGACTGCTTCAAAGGGTAGGGAGTCGTCGTTTTATCTGTCGTCCCTCACTATAGTTTTTCACAGTTCAACAGTTACCACGGTCAGAATACATGAAACTGGGATTGTCCCCCTTCTTTATTCATAGATTAGAACATTGGATATTTTATTGACTGAACTGGAAATGTCGCCGCTTTTCATTTCAGAAATCTGGTCACCTGTGAGAGATTTCTGGATTCTGATTGACAGATGTTAAACAGGTGAGAACATCGTAGAAGAGAACTTCATATAAATTTGTCTTTGATGCATAAAAACAAATTATTTTAGTTCCTATGACTTTATATGAACATTTTTTTATTAATATGTTGCTTCTCTTTGTCACTGCAGCTTCTTGTTAATTGATCATCAGCTCTCATTGAAATAAATGGGGCAGACAAAATAATAGGAACACCTGTAGAAAAGTTGAACTCGACTTTTTCATCCGCTGTAAATCTTTGGAGGGAAAAGTGTAGTGGACACATTTACACACTCACAAATAAATACAGTTTGTTATGTAGTAAATAGAGAGTGATGTGTCCAGTGATCTACTGGGGGGGGCAGTTACCTCGTACCTGAAGATGTGCTGGAGTGCTGACGAGCTCAGGTGTGTGTGCTGAGACCAAAACTGTTCCTGCAAGAAAACAAAAACAAAAACAGACAAAGTTTTATTTAATCGTTTATTTTGAATTTTAAAAAAAAAACAGAAAATGAGGAAAGTGTTTTCACCTTTTCCGACGTCCTGAAGACGAAACATCACATCAAGAAAATCTGATTCTGTCTTTTAACTCCAGACTGTGACGCCGCCCGACTCAGACCGACAGGTACGACACAAGATCCAGGAAATAAACCCACAGAAATCAGCTGGTTTCATATGATCAGGTTGTTTCTCCACTCAGTGACCCAGGTGTTGTTGGTCCTCTCTCTCTCTGTCTGTCTCTCTCTCTGTCTCTCTCTCTCTCTGTCTCTCTCTCTCTGTCTCTCTCTCTGTCTGTCTCTCTGTCTCTCTCTCTCTCTCTCTGTCTGTCTCTCTCTCTGTCTCTCTGTCTGGTCTCTCTCTCTTCTTCTCTCTCTCTCTCTCTTACTCTGTCTCTCTGTCTCTGCTCTCCTGTCTCTCTCTGGTCTCTCTGTCTCTCTCTTGTCTCTCTCTGTCTCTCTCTCTGTCTCTTCCTCTGTCTCTCTGCTCTCTGTCTCTGTCTCTCTGTCTCTCTCTTCTGCTCTCTCTCTCTGTCTCTCTCTCTCTCTCTGTCTCTCTCCTCTCTCTCTCTCTCTGTCTGTCTCTCTCTCTCTCTCTCTCTCTCTCTCTCTCTCTCTCTCTCTCTCTCTCTCTCTCTCTCTCTCTCTGTCTCTCTCTCTCTCTCTCTCTCTGTCTGTCTCTCTCTCTCTCTCTCTCTCTGTCTCTCTCTGTCTCTCTCCCTCCCTCTCTCCCTCCTCCACTGACTGACACTTCACTTCATTCATCCCTTCTTCCTGTTCACACACACTCACACTCTCCTCTGCTTCAGGTGTCTCCAGGTGGCTGTGAAGTGCCATGGGAACACTGTGACATGACAGCCAAGGCTGTGACCCATAGCTAACACACACACACACACACACACACACACACACACACACACACACACACAGCGGGGGGGGGGGGCCGACCTGCAGGTTTCAGGTA
>NW_019174799.1:182618-203014 GCF_002260705.1 Seriola dumerili | reverse complement strand
GGGGGGGGGGGGCTGACCTGCAGGTTTCAGGTATTGTCTCAGCTTGTCAAACAGCCACGGACACACTGATCCCTTTACATCCGCTCAGCATTTCTCTCTCACACACACACACACACACACACACACACACACACACACACACACACACACACACACACTTAGATCTGTGGTCAAACACATGTGGGTGTTTCTGTAGCTGTGAGGCAGTGTGATGTCACAGGAAGTCCTGTCAGTTTATTACAGGGCAGATTTCAAAACAGAGAACAATTCAACTTTTGACTGATAACGACAATCAGATAAACATAATTAAGAATAAAGAGTCATTTGATTAAAGCAAATAATATCTGGATAAAATGAGGAGAAGTAGATCATTGTGCATTTCTTTTGTATTGTTCGCTCTGCTGCTGTAACACTGCTGATTCCCCCACAGCAGGACTAACGAAGGACTATCTCATCTCATCTCGTCTCATCTTCCTCTTTCCAGGTGAGAAGCTGCAGCTCCGACTGTCCACAGTTCATGACCATTCAACAGAGAGACCAGTTTGTAATATTTCACGTTATGGTGAGAGTCACAGTTCAGGACCAGCTGAACCTGAAGAGCTGTGATTGGTCAGCGGATCTGAGGAGCGGTGACCAGTGAGGAGAAACCTCCTGGTCTCAGTCTTTAAGATCTTTATCGCACATGGACACTTGGTCGTCGCTCTATTTATTTATTATACTTATTTTTCAGGTGTGAACTTCTGTAAACTCAAACCACCTGGAGGGAGGGATGCAGGTCTTTACTTCAACACAGTGAAGTGTGTGTGTGACGGGTGAAAACAGTGTGAATCCAACCATGAACACAATCAAAACAATGCAGAGTGAATGTGCTGGTGGACTGCAGCGCCCCCCACAGGCAGAGTACAGCTGTTCATGTTGTGTGGTGTCAGAGCTGCACACGTCACTCACAACATTACACAGCCTGAAGAGGATGGTGGAGAGAGGTCAAAGTTCACTGTCGCTCACTGAGACACAGACCAGTGGATCAGGAGAAAAACAGCTGACAGAATATAAACCCTCCAACTGTCTGAAGAGTCTCTGCTGCTCTCTAGTGGTGGGACATGTGTACTGCCTCGTCTCCATGAGTCACTTTGTGTTTATTGTTGAAATTTCTTCGTCAGCAGCTGTAGGAGAAACCAACAGGTGGAGTCACCTGTCGACAAACTCACGTTTGTCGTGACATGTTTTCTCTGGTTTCTCTCTCTTTGGTTTCTGATATTAAACCAAATAATCAACAACACGGACGAGAATCTTTCAGAATAACAGTCAGGAGGATGGAAACTCTGAACATCTACAGTCTCATGAAAACTGATCGAACTCCATCTGCTGATGAAGACCAGGTGATGTGGTCAAAAGCTCCAGACCCGGCAAACCTCAGGTGAAGATCGTTTTTGTCAGCTGCTGTTTCCAACATCAGGACTGATCTGTGAAACTGGTTCTAGCAAATTCACATAATTCACATAAATGAACTTATTTGTTATTATATTACATTTATAGATTTTTATAGTACTTTAAAACTTTGAAGCTCAAACACAAACCCTGCAGATCAAGACTTTCCAGGCTGAACCACAAACATGAACCCAGCTTCAAATAAAAATATATAGTTTATTTTGAGGCATCAGTAGAAAAATTTTCATATAATTATGATTATTATAAAATGATATTTTCTCCAGTAAAGACTGAAATATTAAAGTGAAAAAATTATTATGGAACTTTTTATCTTCATATTAATGGAATCGAATAAATTCATTCAAGTTGAATAGATATATTTCTTCTTCATCATGGTGCACTTACTAGTCTTTTTTTCCTGAGCTCTCAGCTGCACCTGAGGGTCTTCATCCTGCAGCAACAGGTCCGAGTCTTAAAGAACAGAAGAACCAGGAGTCCTGCAGCAGATGGTCCGGACCCCACAGAGACCTGATCCCAGCATCATGGACTCGGTCTGGATCTCATGAAGACTGAAGAACTGAAGCAGGTTCTACAACAAGCTGGAACAAGTTGGGGGGGGGGGGGCACAGGAAATCCTGATCTGATCTGATCTGATCTGAAATAAAAATGAATGGTTCAAAGTTTCCAAGAATTTTATAAATCTTGATGATGATTTAATTTATGAATGTGCTGAAGTTAAAAAAGCTTCATCTTTCAGGAAAACACACATTAAACTCACGCTGGTCAGTTTTCGTTGCAGCTTTTTTATTGAGTCAAGCCAAAAACAAAGAGAGGGAAATATATTTCTGAGTGTATCTCAGGCACGTTCAAAACAAACAGCTGGACTCTGATCCAACCCAGAAAAGATAAAATACGTTTTCATACATGGAACAAGGAACAAAAATCTCTCTTATACAAACTCCTGGTGAAATACTGCTCAAAGTGCTAGTGCATAAGGAGAAGGACAAAACACTCACACACGTTTTTTTTGTTGTTTTTCTTTTTTTTCTTTTGGCAATTGCAAACGTCACGTCCCATAAATCCCATCAGCCGTCATAAAAAGAAAAGAAAAATTAAACTGACAAAATATTTTTCACATCTTTAAAAAGTATCAAAATATATCAAGTTATGGAGCTTTTTAAAGGCGAGAAGGAGACAGTGATTATTGTCGTGTGGCTGGTTATAAAGTCGTTATAGAATATGATTTAAACATCATGACAGTAACAGAGACTCAGTCACAACAGACAGATTTCTGAGCAGACTCCGTTCACTGTGATGAAGTGACACAGTGGAAAAGTAAGTAGAGATTTCTCTCAAGCTAACTGACGCTCACACTTTCACCGTTGTTCACTCCCCGATGATTTCCACTGAGCCTAGAAGCTGCTTCATCATCCAGTGTCTCCAAACTCTGCTGGAGATTCACTAAACAGATGCATCATGGTCTGTCAGTCAGTCAGTCAACAACCAGGAGCCCGGCCTTTAATTTACTGATTTAACTTCCTGTATCGCTAACAGCTGAGCTAGTCGGCTTGCTAACTGATACTGGAGCAGATTTCCATGCTTACAACTTCCAGTGTCACTGAGTCACTCATGTCAGGGTTAAAATCCTGTGGACCGACCACACAACACTGCAAACATGAAATTTCGTCTTTTTCAGGCACTTCTGTTTAATAGAAGATCAAAGGTTTCAGGAGAATTTGTTAAACGTCACCATGTTTACAAGATGGAAACTAAAAATCATGTTAACTTCTGTAAGACATGAGCACAGCAGATTTTAACTGACAGCAAGCTAGCTAGCTAAATTGTTGACCTATTTTTGGCTTGCTATCATGTTAGCGGCTAGCTCACCATCTGCAAAAGCTCACCAGGTATTCCAGTGAGTCACCTAAACCTCCAGGACCATGTTCAGACAGCTCAGTGAGTCACCGCCTGGTACGACTGTGTGCTACAAGTCTGCAGCTACGTTAGCAGCTGCACAATTGGTTCAAGTCTGTAGCTACGTTAGCAACCACATGATTTGTTCAAAGTCTGCAGCTACGTTAGCAACTGCACAATTGGTTCAAGTCTGTAGCTACGTTAGCAACCACATGATTTGTTCAGTCTGCAGCTACATTAGCAACTGCACGATTTGTTCAAAGTTTGTAGCTATGTTAGCAACTGCACGATTTTTTCAAAAGCTGAAAAACTGTAAATACTGTGATTGTATAATTTTTTTTTACCACTAGTGGAGCTAAACACTCAACTCAGCTTTTACCACTCCAAGCTGTACTTTGTCTGTAATTTGTGCTAAATGCTAATATGCAAACAGGAACATGTCAACATGCACTTTACTACATGCTAACACTTCATCATTTCTGGATGTAACCAGGTTCACAGTTAGCATGAAACATGTTACAGATTATTTAACATGTTCAAATTCTAACAATTAGCAGATAAGCATTAACAGGGAAGCTAATATGGAGTCTGTCATTAGTGCTGGAGGTGTGTAGAGGGCGCTAACACCTGGAGGTTTCACTGGATGAATGAAAAAAAATGAATAATGATCCAAATCCAAATGTTGTCGACATTGGCAGCCTCCAAGCTGAGACACTAGCATGATGAAAACAGAGACTCGATGTCTTTCACTGAATAAAACTGAAAGTCACTGATTTGATTCTGAGGCTCAAACACTTTCAAACCCTCAAAATACTTTGACAGTTCAACACGGTTGTTTTTCAAACTCCTGAATACTGTGTTTTTACTGTGTTTTTACATCTGATGTTGAGATGGAAGCGAGCCCAACAGCCTCAGTGAACAGAGCAGTGACGTTTACAAGGCACATGCGCAGAAAAAGAGTCAAACATTTGGCTTCAGGTTGGAATAGGATGAGAAAAGTCACAGTCTACGTGGGTTTGTTTCGGCTCTGATTGGTTTGTTGACAGGTTCAGAACGTCCTGGTGTAACCGACTGAATCTACGCTTGAGCAAGAAGAACCTTTTAAAGGTCCTAGTTTTCAATCAGAGGGTAGAGGTCCTCTAAAACCACCTGAGGTCTGTGGAGGATCTCTTAGATGCTCATTGGCTCCTTGCAGTCCTTCTTACGCCAACCTCCAATCAGCACTAATTAAAAACTAACAGGGTCTGAAGGAACCCCACAGACCTTTACGGATCTAATGATTGCAGTCGTTGGGGAACATTTGAAGCTTTCAGTGTCTGGTGCCTCCAACATCAAGTAGTTCTTTCTTAAATTTCTTCACTTTGTGACTGGATTGGTTTGAACCATCAACAGCCTGAAGTGACACGTAAACTCTAAACTCAGTTATGGGAAAACTGGATCAGTAACAGCTTCTCAAATACCATCCTGATACTGCTCAGGAAGGAACTCGTCCTCAGAGCCCAGGAGAAGATGCTCAGTGTCCGACAGTGAAAGACGGCAAGACAAGCTTTTCAAACTGATGTTCCCTGGGAAAATACAGTAGTCTGGCATCCTCCTCATGAACCACAGGGATGTGGAGTCAGCCTGGTACGAGGACTGGAAGAGTTTGAAACATCAGCATTTGGAGGTAAACCACGTTGGCTGCAGAAACAGAAAAGGTTTCTTTCAACACCGGCTCAGAAGATCCAGCTGGACGTCATTATGTCTGATTGTGGTCTCAGGCACTTTGGCGGACAGGTGGATCATAGAACTATACAGTGCGACGCCCCAGTCACGCCAACATTTTATAAAACAAGTAGTGAGTTTGTTCATGAAGAGCTGGACTTCTGTGAAATGTGAACGCTGCAGTGCTAACCGACGAGGGAACAGAGAACCAGAGGAAGGTCTCGTATCAGCTGAGTCACAACATCCAGTTTTATAGTCCTGATGTGGTCGAGTTGAAAACAGACGCGAAGGCATCAGCTAGCCTGTCTGCTAAACGACAGCTGAAGTCAGGTCTGGACGTTGGACCAGTTCAAACCGGTTCAACCGTCATCAATAATCTGTCAGTAAAAGAATGAAAACGAAAACCCGGATGAACGGACATCAGATCAGCAGAGCGGATGATCTGAGGTCGAAACTGTTGTCTGGCTCGATACAGTGCGCACACACACATACACACACACACACACACACACACACAGACACACACACACACACACACACACACAGAGGATCCAGCTGCTGCAGTGAAACCTCAGGGACTGTGGTGGGTCCAGGATCATGTTACAATAATCAATTAGAGTCTTTAAACCTGGACCCAGAGCAGCAGAGTAAACCGGGTCACTGCAGGTTACCTTGAGTATAATTACAGTCCAACACAGAGTCTGGTGTCTATCTACATGGAGGACTCTGAGGATCCAGAGTCATCTGGGCGCGATCTCCTGCACCATGGGGGGCAGGTGGATGGTCGGACACGAGTCTCTGTGTCTCAGTTTGAACATCAGCTGCTCTTTTTCCTGAGAAAGCTTCTGGTTCACCGTCGCCTGCCTCTCCAGCGCCACCTTCAGGTCCTGCTGCTCCTTCGACAGTTGCCTGGGAAACAAGGGTTCAAATGATTATTGTTAGGGATCAAAGGGATCCAGTAAAATCAGGTCAAAGTTAATAAGAAGGTGGGGTTCAGGATCTTTAGCAATCAGTTTTCAGCACTAAAGTTATTTGGGTTTTGATTCATTTTATCTAAGGTACAATAATTCCTAGTTCTCTTCCAGGAGAGACCAGCACCAGGACTCAGATTCAAAGGTTTAAAGAACAGAAACGGTTTTATCTCGGGTTCGTCAGGTTCAGGATTTGTGTTTCTTGTGTTTCAGCAGACGGACAATATCCAGCAGGTGGCGCCACGTCCATGTGTAAAAAATGTTGGAGACTGAGCTTCTGTTAAAACTCTCTGTTCTGGTCTGGAGTCACGTACTGAATCAGGGTCTGGCAGTTGTCGATCCGGACTCTCAGATCCTCGTTCTGCTGCAGGATGTGGATTATCTGATCCTCCAAAGACAAGTTCTTCTCCACCTGAGAACAGGTGAAGGAGGAGGAGGATGAGGAGAACAGGAGGGAGGGAGGGAGGGAGCAGAGGAGGAGATGAAAACAAACTGTGAACAACAGATCTGATTGAAGTGAAAGTGTAAACGTTCAGCGCAACCAACCAGATCGTCCATCTGCTGCAGCTTCCTGCTCTGGTCCTGCACACGCTCACTCTTCATCTCGATGACGAACAGCAGAGACTCCTGCTCCGACTCCCAGAATGCACCTGGGCTGCCGTGGGCCTGGAGGAAGAGACATGTCAATATGTGTGTGACATCATCGTCATCAGCTCTGACGTGTTTCAACTGAAGCTGGAACAAAAAATGACTGAATTCATTCATTTAATTTGGAACCAACATTTAATTTATTTGTGTTTAATTTGCTTCTTATAATTAAAAACATTTCAGAGGAAAAAATTTAATTTTTATGAGTTTGAATAATAAGTCTTTTTATAAAATAATCTCCATCAATTGTGTTTAACTCCCTTCCTTCCTTTCTTTTGCTTGTTGTTGTTGAACTGTTGTATTAATGTCTTTTGTTGTTTGTTTGTTGTTTGATCTTAACAACTAAAATATAATAGGCTCTAATAAACAGGTGTAACATGACGAGGACCTTTCTGAATAATGACAACTTTTAATCGTGTAAACACATTTTATCGACAACAAGAAGTTTGTCCTTTTTTAATCTAGATTTTAATTGACAATTAATTGAATTTTATTTATTTGTATTTATTTATCTTTACTTATTCATATATTTGAAGCTGTTTTATTGTTTTGTCCTTTTATTCTATGATTATTTTCTGGATTGTTTTCCTTTTATTTCTACTTTTATTTCTGGTTTTACTCACTTTAATACACGTGCTGTTTTAGTATTTTATTATTTTATCTTTATCACGATCATTTTCTTTGCTTTGAATTTTTCTGAATCAAGTTATCAAGTTATTAATTAGCCTGAAATTTAAACCTGTTAAGAAGCTTATTACGGTTAATTAAAGTTGATTACTGAACCAGACGAGATGTGAACGCCTGACACACACCTGGATGTTTCTCTGTAGGTCTTTCTTGAACGTGGACTCCTGGACTCTCTTCTTCAGCTCGTTGTAAACCTGCAGCTCCGACGTCAGCTGATCCACTTCAGCCTGCAGCCACAGCAGAGGGTGAAAACCACCACATGAACACTGAGTCATGTGACTGACACACACACACACACACACACACACACACACACACACACACACACACACACACACACTCACCGTGAGGACGTTCTCAGCTGCGCGGAACGTCTCCGTCAGCTGATTTTTGTCTTCTTCGTGGGTTTTCTGCAGCTCTGCAGGGAACGACACAAACACACACTTTAACAATGAGTCTCTCTCTCACACACACACACACACACACACACACACACACACAGTCATAGTTACATATATAAACATTAACTTAATCTTCGTATGTGGTGTGAATTGTTTTCATTGTATTCTACAGGATATCATATATTAACAGCTGATGATAAACTGAGTCAGAGCTTCTGAAAGACTGAGGGCGTCCCGGTCACATGACCCCCTGCTGGAACCAGCTGGAACCAGCTCGATGGAGATCAAGTCTGAGGTCAAGAAGTCAAAATTATCTCTGACCTCGTCTCCTCGACGTCGACGGAAAACATCATGAGGTCAAAGAAGAGAAGAATCTCACTGAACTTACACTGAGCTAACTTTATTTATAACTTTATTTATAACACCTGGACGACGATCAATCCTCCTTTAACCACAGAAACAAACAGGATGAAATGTTGAAATAAGAAAACATGAAAGAAAAATACTTAAAGTAGAACCATTAAAATAATAATGGATAGAAATAATGAACTGAGTAAGTGAACTGAGTGAGTTAAGTAGAGGAAAATTCATATTTTAAAGCAGTGAGCAGTTCTGAAACGACATGTATGTTTAGTTGTGATGATGATGATGATGATGATGATGATGATGATGATGATGATGATGTAACTATAGATTCATCAGCTCATTCTTCATGGCGACTCCTGACTGATGAAAGAGAATGAATCTATATTTATGGATCTGAGCTTCAGTCCATCAGACAGAAACAGCTGCTCTGATGTTTCTACATTTATGTGGCTCTGCTGTGGTTTTAAATGTTGCTGCAGCAAGGCATTGTGGGACGGCATGTCTCCTTTCCTTGGGCAAAGGAAGCTCCAGTGTTTCCTAAAGGAGATGAGAGAGGAAGCAGTGAAGCTCCTTTCCTCACTCTGATCATGAAGCTGCTCAGAGACTGAAGATGTTTTCTCTCAGTCTGAAGCTTCAGGAGAAACATTCTGCATTTCACTGAGATATTCTGCGTCTTATACTCTGTGTTTACACTGTTTTCTTTTTAAGCTTTTTACTTCTATTTTTACTTCTTCTTTTATTCCTGTTGCTGTGATGATGTGTTTTCTCTGTCCTACGTCTTTAACCACATCACACACATTTAGGCCCCCAAGTCACTGAGCCCCCTCCCCCCCCCCTGTCCTGAGGGTGGCGCCAGAGGACAGGTCACCTAAACTCAGTACAGAAGGTTTGTCCCCCACCCCCCCACCCCCAGCTCCCTGTTTGACATCAACATGAACTGAATTTTCATCAACTGGCGAGAAGTTTAGGAAAGTTTTAGTTTGTTCATAGTTCCTGTTGAAATGAAAAACAAGCGTCAGTTTATTAGGGACACGCAGCTACAGCTGAAGCATCCAGTCAGAGATGTTGCTGAAGCTGATTGTAGCTGCTCACATCTGCTCATGTACTTAAGGTGGACTGAGTGACCTCCTTATGAAAGGTTCACTGTCGAGACTTGATTCGACTTTCATCAGGCTCAGCTCTGCTATAATTAGCCTGTTAGCTCCATGGCTACACGCTAATTATAGAAAACCTGGACGTGCGTCCGACACACTGAGATGTTCACTGTCGACACGACGTCACAGACGCAGCACATGAATTCATGTGTTCACAACGAAACACGAGGAAAATAAAACTTCATGTGTCTTTTGTGCAACAGCTCATGTGTGAAGATCTGGACATCATGTGAAATGTGTTGAACACATTCATAAGTGAATACATGATGGAAACATGCGCAGCGTGTTACCGTCCACGTGTCTCTCGTGTTCCTCAGTCGCACTTTTACTTTTCTGTTCGTGCAGGACGTTTAAATCGGCCGTCGTCTCCGTTTTCACCTGAAAATCACATCACAACAAAATGAACTCAGTGTAAAAGAGAAGATCAACTAACGAAGAAGCGCTGACGACTCTGGAGTGTTAACAGCAGCTAAAACTCTGATTACTGTAATTACTTAATCACCTGAGCATCAATAAAAACCTGAAGTTAAAATGTAAAAAGAAAGAAAAACTTTCAAACACGGAGTTTATTGAAAAAACAAAGAAAAAAACTGGAACTGAAATCAGAAGCTGTGACTCATTAACTTCCTTTAAATCTCTTAATTAAAACAAGAATAGAAACAAACTCTAGAATAAATAAGATAAATTAGATAAATTAGAAATACTATATGATAACATGCAAATGAAAAGTAGGAATTTCTGTAAATGTGCAAATATAAAAATAAATATTAAGAATTTAGTGGTTGTAAATATAAAAATATAAATATTTATATTGTTTTATCCCAAATTATTGTTTTTACATATTTTATTGACTCTTCAATTACTCAATTACAGTCTTCTTCTTCTCACCTTGTCCAGGATGCTGAGGACGAGGGCGCACACATCTTCGTCGGCGTGGTCTTTGAGAAGCTCCGCCCTCTCTGGGTTCCCATTGGCCGAGAGCACTTCCTTCAAAGTCCTCAGCTGCCACTCGAAGCGCTCCAGCTGCTTCTCCAGACACACGTCCTGCTCACCTGACGTTCGTTTACCTGCAGACAGACCAATCAGAGATCAGAGAGCACAGGTGAGTTCTCTTCTTTATGTAAACGTAGAACCAAAACAAAACTCCTTTAAAAAACATAAATTAACAAATAATTACAATATAATTTTATATCCTTATTCTTTGTTGTCTCTCATGACGTGAGCGCAGACACTTCTTCTTCTTTGGATGGTAAGTTTGTTTTATCATATATTTAACTCATCTCAGGCGCTGACTTGTGGCACAACTCAGTACTACAGCAAACTGCACTTACACCACATCCTCATCCTCTGCAGCGTCTAATAGATCTTTAATCAATTAAATTATTGATGGTTATTACCAATACTTGATTAATCATTGACAGCTCTATATCTCATCATGGATTTCATATTAAAAGTTGATGTTTGAGTGACAGACGTCGAAGGGTTAACACAAAACTTCACAGAGATATGATGTCATCATCATGGAAATTTGAAAAACAGACATACAACAATCTCTCTCTCTGTCTCTCACACTCACACACACTCTCACACACACACACACACTCACACTCTCACACACACACCTGAATTTGCAGATCAACGTTCAGGAAGTTTTTCTGACTAATTTAATATCAGCCTGTCAGTTACATCATCGACATGTAGACACATGATCTCTCTCTCTCTCTCTCTCTCTCTCACCCACACACACACTCACACACACACACACACACACACACACACGCACACACACACACACACTTTCAATGACGTCTTCAGTGTGGATGGACCAGATGTCTTCAGGCTTCAATCTTAAAAACATCTCTGATGTCTCAAACTTTCTACTTTAGGAAAAAACTCAAAAACTTGCAGTAACATGGTGGAGGTTTAAAATGTGTGTATGTGATGTAACACGGTAAAAAAATGTTTCATATTTACAGAAGAACTGATGTTTTCTTTTCTCATAACGTCAGTTCATATTGAGGAGAAGCAGGTTTGAACGTGTCTCAAGGTGAACTGATTTTAAACAAAGAGCAGATTTAGTTTTATTCAGCTGTTATTTGACCGTTGAGACACAGAGCTTTGTCTCTCAGGGAGGAGACGTGTGATCGTCATGAGGAACAAACAGAGAATGAGGTGATAAATGAATTTGTTGTATTAGTGATACCTGCGAAGAAAATACTTCTACGCTTTGATAAAAATGTTTAAGAGCAGTCAAACATGTAAATATATTTATTGTCAGACCCTGTGAAGACACATAACTGTTCCTCAGACTGAAAACATGAAGGGACCCGGGATTGTTCCATGAGGAACTCCAAAATAAAAGTTAATTTAACTCTTTAACCATCGGGGACACAACCTGCAGATATCAGAGAAGAAGAAGCTCACTGAGTGTTTTTAAAAGAAAGATAAAAACTTCAGCTTTTAAAGCCTTTAACCAGCTCGGAAATCCTTTGCTCAGCACTAAATGCTGCTGTGTTGATGTCTTACTGATTTTATGCTTTCTATGTCATTTTTTTCATTATCTATTATTTCATTTATTATTTTATTATTATTCCATCTAATTTTACATTGTTTTTAGGGTTATGTTTTTCATTTTACATGCATGTTTTTATGTTCATTTTATGTCTTTTCATGTGATGCATTTTTCATTCCTTTGTTGTAAAGCACTTTGTATTACATTTCTTGTATGAAAGGTGCTATATTTATTTCTATTTATTTTAAGAACCGAAAACCATCTCAGTGTAGTTTCACATCTCCTCTCTCAGGCTTCTCTCTGGAGCTCTAGTAACAACAGGTCAGTGAGCCAATCAGAAGAGAGGAGGCTCTGAGCCTCTCTTCTGATTGGCTGACTGTTTTCTGAGTGATCCAATAAAAATATAGCAGATTTCAGGTGAAAACACTCAGAGAAACCAAATCCTGCAAGGTTTGGATGGTGGGTCCAGGTGGGCGGGGCTTGGTGACTGCTTTGTTGTGACATCACAAAGTTCCAGAAGTCCTGACGGCTGGTTTTAAGGCTCAGTTTCTGAATACAGGCTGTGTGCATTTCTCTGTGGACTGAGGCTTTGATACTTTCACAGTATTAATATAGAAGCTAGAGCTGATCTATAATCACACTACACATGGACACAGACCTTTACACTGGAGGAGCTTTAAATCTAAAGAAGTGATGTGTATTAGGGATGAACTGGATTAAAGAAGGGACGGATATTAAATCTCAATGCTTCATCAAAGAGTCCATTGTGGAAAGGTGGCGCTGAATGTCTGGACTGATTCATAATCTCATTTGCTTTTTCTCTGATCAGATATTTCCTTATTTAAATCATAATTTTGCTCATTTTAGTTCTTCTGTGCTTCTTCTGTTAAATAAAAAAAAAGAATCCTTTGTGGAGAAATTTAATTTATTAGAGAGTCTGGAAACTAAATCCAAACTGAGATATTAAATCAACAAGTTTGAAAAGCTATAGAACAGGAACCGGATTTTCTCAGTATTCTTTATTTTCCAGGTCGAGCTCCGTGAGTCACAGAGAGATGACGACAGTGTGTTCGTACCTTCCTGCTGTGAACGAGTGGTTTCTGCTCGTAAACAGGAGGAAGTGAACGCTCAGCGCAGCGAGTCATGAGTCAGAGCCTCACACTGAAGATTCATTCAAACACTTCTGACACAGACAGTCTAAAACTCCTCTTCCTCTGTGTCTTCTTCTGCTCCCTCCTCTACCTGTCTCGTCTCTCTCTCATTGGTTCTCTCCTGGGTGAGGTCACACTTTGGTGATTGTCATGTTTTGTTCTGGGAAACTCTGGAGCTGCAGCTGATAATCACTGCCACTTCTTATTTAATCACATTCATTTAATCACATTATTTTTTCCTGCCAGCTGATCTGAATCTTTGTGGATTGTTTTTAACTGCCGACTGTTTTCACCTGATTACAGGCTGATGTCAGTAATCATGTCTTCGCTGGTCACGACATATAACATATATTTACCATATAGGCTTCTAACTGTAGAAATACCTGACGAGACATGTTGGAGAGCAGGTTTTATGTTCATGTTTTCATCTTACAGTAAATATCTGTATATAAACGGACAGAGGAGAGTGTTGATGGAACATCATCTGAGGCTAAATAATAAACTGACAGTATGAAACAGATTTATAAATGAGTGGCGGTGTGGAGGAATTTAGCATCATCGCAGCTGCATGGAAAACACTCATGACCAAGTGAAACGATAGGTGATTGAAGATGCTAATTTTGCTAACCGCTCTGAAAAGATGCTAATTTTGCTAACCGTTCTGAAAAGATGCTTAAATTCCAAAACAAACTACAAGTTGAAGTTGAGTGGTTGTGACATTGAAGTCATGTGACTGTGTTGTAACTGGTTTAAGGCCAAACATCAGCTTTTTACTTCAGCTGATTGTATTGAGGCTTCAAACATCTTAAAGTGATGTTCATTAGTGAAGATGATCCTGCTGAACTAAACCTGTCAACCTTGTTTGATGCCTAACTTCAGGGGTGGACTACAAAAATACATCCTCCCTGCGACACTGTATATGTGAGCAGCAGAAAAAGATAATAATAATATTCACATTAGTCATGTTAGCAGCTGTATGGACCAACATCGGTCTTGTTTTGGTTCAAGACAAGAAAACAGGAAGTGAGAGTAACGAGGCTGAGAACAGTCGGAGGAGGAAACCCAGAGTCAAATAGAGATATATTTATAAGCCACTCACCTCCTTCATCTCGGCGGCTCTTGTCTTTCTGAGTCTTCTCTCCCTTCTTGCCTTTGCTTTTCTTCTGATGACGACAGGAAGAGAAGAAGAAGAAGAAGTTTCAGTGATGGCCTCAACAAACAAACAAAGAACAGACTGAAGAGTCTGACAGGTTTGTTTTCAAACCAGTGATGGACTTAAGTAGTACGACAAAGTATTAGGGCCAGACTGAGATAAAAAAAGGAATCTGAAATTTCAAGAATAAAGTCTCAATATTTCAAGAATAAAGTCTCAATATTTCAAGAATAAAGTCTCAATATTTCAAGAATAAAGTCATAATATTATGAGAATTAAAAATGTAAAATTTCAAGAGAATTTTTTTTTTTATTATGACTTTTTTGTAAAATGTACAACTTTGCTCTTGTAATGACTTTTTTCTTGATATATGATTTTATTCTCAAAATGTCAGATTTTTTTCCTTAATTTGTCCCTAATATTTGTCATAAAGCAGAAATACCAATGATCAATATCAAATGAAAACATCCTCCAGCTCGTCATCGTCTGATAAAACCTGCATGAGTTTAAATGATCGGACACCTCTCAGGTTAAAGTCACGTTTAATCAGCTGGAACTACTTGGTTAAAATGAGGCGAGGACGATTACTCCAATTAATTTGATTAATCTGAAATTGAACTGTTTCATGATTTTATAAAATAGATATTTACTTTATGTATCTCCTGGGGGAAATTCAGGAATAATAATGAATAAATAATAAATAACAAAATGTACATTGTGAAACTCACAGACAGTAACAGACGATAGCTGCTACATCAGCTGTTGTCAGTCTGTCACGTGCTGACTGACAAACCACTCTGCTCATTGATCTGCTATCGATCGTCCGTGACCTTGGTAACGAGGCGTCAAAGCCTCCACAGTCTAATGAGCAGCGGTGGATTCCAGTCTGTCCCGACCTGCCGGGTTCAGCAGCTAACGAACTAATGAACCAGCGAAGCGTCTGTCAGACTGATGTTCAGACACAAGCAGCAGCAGATGAGTTTAGTGTCTGCAGCTGTTTGAGATGACGTGTTTGTTATAAGTTGAATAATGACGACAGGTTTTCAGGTGGTTCAGCTCTTTTATTATTCAACTGTAACTCACATTAGGTTAAAAAAAAAAAAAAATAGTAAGTTTCAGTTTTTGCTTTGGAGGCGGAGCCTGTGGAGCCATAACAACAGCACGCTACCTCCTCCTTTATTTTTGATATTATCATTGACGAGTGAGGTCACTAGAGGTCGCTGTCACGGAAACGTAAACACTTTCTATGAGCTCGAACAAAATAATTATTCTGATGGTTCTCTGGTTGCAGATTTTCATTTTCATTGACACATTTACATAAAAGTTTTTAAAGAAGCAGCGTCACAACTAAAACCACTGAGTTCAAGGCAGAGATGATGTCACTCAAACATCTGCTCGGATCCAGAGTTTAGCTTCACCTTTAAACACCTGGAGACTGAAGATCCTCCTTTTCTCCACAATTCAAAAAAGTAAGGGGGAATAAAAATTTCTCAAATACTAAATCAGAAAACTTGTTAAAGAATGAAGGAGCTAAAATATCTGATCACAGTTAATGCAGAAAAATATGAGTTTGTTTTATTAATGAAAATCAAGAAATTCTTGTTTCTCCTGGGGATTTGTTTCTTCACTGTTTTTGTAAATGTCCCATGTAAATACAGAAAAAGTTTATTTAAGCAAACCACATTTAAACCATATATAAAACATATTTCTAATATTATTTCATGACATAATTCTCAAACATTTTCTTCTCTATCTAAAGGTCAACATCCTCCGCCTCAGTCGACGGGTTCAAACCTTTTTTGGTCGGTTTTATTTTTAAAATCAGATCAGGGTGAAGGGACAGAAAATATTTGTTTTCTGAGCTCACACTTCAGAGTCTGCTTCATAACAATCCTGATCACATCCCGTCTGCCCGGGGACATGAAGCAGGGCATTCTGGGAGGTGGCGGGAGGCCCCCTCAGCGGCCGAGTCCCACTCCAGGTCTGGCGTTAAACTGGATCAGTGGGTTAGTTATGAAATCTGACTCTGACCTGCCAGTTTCCCGCTCATTAGTGTCCACATGAGCGACGCTGCTGCTCTCCCTCTTTTCTTCCTGCGTTACGTAAGTTCAGCTGCAGCTCTGACTCCGGACAACAGGACGACTGTTTGTTCACAACCGGTCGAGCCTCCTCATCCTCACACCTGCACTCACCTCCTGACGAGGACACGCTCCGTCTCACTGCGCATTTTAAACCAATCAACTGTCAGAAGAAAAGTCCACGGTGACGTCTTCAGACACAAAGAGATTCTGTTCAACAACCTCAGAGTTTACAGCAAATTTAAAGGAATTATTCTCATTAATAATAATAATAATAATAATAATAATAATAATAATACATTTTATTCATATGTAAAACACCCAAAGATGATTTACATGAGTTTAAATAAGACTTAAAAAAAC
This sequence comes from Seriola dumerili, assembly GCF_002260705.1. Classification (NCBI taxonomy): domain Eukaryota; kingdom Metazoa; phylum Chordata; class Actinopteri; order Carangiformes; family Carangidae; genus Seriola; species Seriola dumerili. The sequence goes on along the minus strand of NW_019174799.1, from coordinate 186,484 downwards.
AAAATATACAACACAACATTATTACAAATTAAAAGTTGAGTTTTGAGTCTGGATTTGAACATGGACTGATCGGTGTATTAGATATTGATTGATTTTTTGTGCACAAATGGCTTCACGTACCAACTGTACGTTCAGACAGGAAGTCATTTATTTTCTATGTTGTCTGACACGATCAGCAGCTGAAGGGAAGTTCAACCCACAGACTCTGAGCTGAGGTCAGCGATGACAGGAAGTGATCAGATCATCCTCCGCTGATCCTTTATATTATTGATTTATCTGGATACACTGATTAGCTGTTTTTAAAGCCTGGAGTTAAATAAAATCTGATGACGACACATCAGAACATTTCTTCTTACTCATCAGTCGACATGTTTATATTCACACCAAGAAAGAGACGGACGCGTTCACTGTCTCTGGAATTTGGATCATTCAAACAAAAATCCTGATTATTTGGGAAATTGATTTACATCCAATCCAGCTCAGGGTACACACACACACACACACACACACACACACACACACACACACACACACGCTCTCATATCTCAAGCACACTGCAGCTGAAAGATCACACTCCAGGCCACGTTGTATGTGCACAGACAATACACACTGACTGAAATGCTTACTGTATTGCCTTACACACACTCGTTGCTCAAGCAGTGAGGCCAAACAATCACACCCTAAAACACTGCTACACACACACACACACACACACACACACACACACACACACACACACACACACACTGTATAAACACTTGTAAACTCTGCTCTGCAAACTGGACACCGACTTTATTTAAAGTGGGAGCAGAAACAATAAATCTCGGTGGTTTAAACACGTCTCTGGGTTCAGGAGGAGACGTGGAGCTGGAGCTCAGCAGCGTGTCGCCATGCGTTTCACAGCTCAGTGTGAGGAGGAGGAGGAGGAGGAGGAGGAGGAGGAGGAGGAGAAGCATATGTTCCTTCAGGCGTCGCGAGGCCCTCGCTTTTAAAACGGCCATAAATCAGAGCGTGGCGTCTCCTCTGTTTGTACAACTCTCCACCTTCTAGAAAAACCTGCATCAACGTCTCATTCCACCGTGAGGACGGCTCAGAGAGCACATCCACTTTCTGCAGATGTTCCACAGTTGAACATAAATCATCTCATTGGCCGGTTTAAACCTCGTGGGAGGAGCCAAAGAGCAGCAGGTTTCCTTGAGGTTGAGAGAATAAAAGTGGAAGAAAAGCCATGGGTCCCTGGTGCTACAGATGAAGCGCATGAGAAGTCAGATGGTGTCCGACCGCAGGGCACCACACCTGAAACAGGATGTGACATCACACTGAGGTCTCTGTGTGATAATGTACGCCACAGGATGATGACACATCACTGGATGGGATGACTGCTTCATTTCCAAACACAGTGCCTCAGCGATTGACACATTCACATGGTTTAATCTGAACAAAGGCGACCTCTGACCTCTGACCTGTGAGTCTTTTCCTCCGAAACAGGAAACGCCTCCTTCACTTCCTCTACAGAGTCAGAGACGACAGCGATGCTGATGTGACACTTTAACTCAGATGGAGATCTTCAGCCTGCATCTGTTCACATCTGGTTTACAGCTGATTGATTATGGTAAACATCAGAATCAGGATCATTTTGATCAATACTGAGATCAGGATTGTTTTACACCGTCACTCATTGACTTTGGAAACTCCACACATTTATTAAACTTTTTAACTGTGGACTCTCTCGAACTTTTAATACAATTCAACAGAAAAACTAATTTAAAAAATGAAATAAATAAATATATAATATCTAAATATATACAACAAAAAATGTATAAAAATAAATAAATAAGATGAACTACAACACATCGACACTGGCAGCAGTGAAACGTAACCAAGTAAATGGGGGTGAAATTTGTTGAGAAACAGAATGCAGCGCAATAATCGCTTTATCGATTATCTTGTTTTCGTGATCGTCAGAATCAAACAGAGATTTAGATTAATCATCCAGCCCCATGTCAAACTGTCCCATCTGTTTTCAGTGTATCATGGATGAGCAGACACCTTCACTGGATCATCGTGACACTGAAGAAACTTAAAAACACCAAGATCCTGAAGGAACGTCCTCAGGAAGGATTCATGGATGTTTATTCTCCACTGTGACTTCCTTAAAGAGAGTCTGTGTGTTCACATTTAACAGAGTGATTCTGAGGTCAAAGGTCAGAGTATCTGCTGGTCAACTCTTAATTTTGGGAATACAATCACTGCTGCAGCAGCTGTTTCCAGTCTGTTGTCCTGCAGCCTGTGTGTCAGATGCTGCTCCACCATGTTGGTAACAAACATGTCTGTGCACAGCAGTAATCACTGTTTTCCTCCTCTGGAAAACCACAACAGAACACAGCGGTCTGAGAAACGCTGCAGCAGGAATCAAAGCTCACACACGTTTACCTCAAAGCTCACGTCTCTTTTTTCCTCTGTTCAGATTTTAAGAGCTGGTCCTGCAAGAAGACAAACACACCTCTGTCTCCTGTGTCTCCAGCTGGACTCTCAGCCACATGATAAAATGCTGCCGAGTGTTTGAATGTTCCTGGATGAGACTTCACGTCCTGTGAAGACTCTCCTGAACCGGGTTAGACTCACTCACGGAGACGGACTCGTCTGACGTGTCAAATGTCTCACGTTCGAGCAGCAGACAGAGAACTGAGCTCCTCCACCGGGATCCACTTTAACACCTGTCGCTCATCGAGCAGCGGAAGCTCATCACAGAGCGGTTTGAGAGTCGAGTCATTAACTGTTCTCTGAGGGGAAAAACAACTCGTCATGTGGCGCCGTGTTCATGAGGAAAAACTATCAAACGCACTGTGACGTCGTTATAAACACGAGCAGCTACTGAGGTTTTACATTCACTTTATTCACGTTTCCTTTGAAGAGTTACAGTCTGAGAAACACTCATGAGGTCAGAGCCAGAGGACGAGAGCAGCAGGAAAGCATCTATTAAATATAAATATATAAATGTGATGTTTCTGACCAGTGTTTTGATTTAAATCACAGCTGTTTCTTGTGTTGTCTTAACTGGGAGGTGTTTCTAACTGCATTTAGTCTTAGTTCATTGAAGTAAACGAGGAGGACAAAATATGAAAAAAAAAAAAACTTAATGTAATTCAATAATTCAAGATGGATATAAACTATTGATTTAACCAAAAGCAAAGGGACATGTTTATTATTTGAAGAATTTTGTGTCATTAAATTATTACAGATATTTTTTACAGCTTCAAAAGAGAGAAAGAGCTGATCAATTAGTCGATGCAACTATTTGATAACTGAATTATCGTTTCATTTACTTTTCAAGCAGAAATAATAAAAATATTCCAGCTGCTTGAATGTGAATTTCTATCACAGTAAACTCAATATTTAGAATTTCAGACTGTGGGAAACCATTTTATAAACCAAACAAATGATTGATTAATTAAGAAAATAAATAGCAGATGAATCAATAATGAAAATACTTGTTAGTTGCAGCCCTACAATAATATATTGGACAATTTTTTTCTTTAAAACACCAACTTTTGACAAATCAACATGTGAGGAGGAGGAGCTTCAGAAACTTCAGACAACAAGCAAACAAAGACTTCACTGTTTTAAATGATCAACTCGAGTCTCTGCCAAACCAGAACGTCTGGTCCTCATCAGGTTTACAGCTGACATGTAGAGCTCAAACATGTTCTGAGTCATGACGGGGTCTGAGACTGAAATAACAAGAGTCACAACAACAACAGAGTCACAACAACAACAGAGTCACAGCAACAACAGAGTAACAACAACTACAGAGTCACAAAACTACTGAGTCACAGCAACTACAGAGTCACAACAACAGAGTCACA
>NW_019174799.1:179218-182176 GCF_002260705.1 Seriola dumerili | reverse complement strand
CAGAGTCCAAGAAGCAACAGTCACAACAACAGAGTCACAACAACAGAGTCACAGCAGCAACCACAACAACAACAGAGTCACAACAACAACAGAGTCACAGCAACAACAGTCACAACAACAAAGTCACAACAACAGAGTCACAGCAGCTACAGTCACAACAACAGAGTCACAACAACAGAGACACAACAAGAGTCACAACAACAACAGAGTCACAACAACAACAGAGTCACAGCAACAACAGAGTAACAACAACTACAGAGTCACAAAACTACTGAGTCACAGCAACTACAGAGTCACAACAACAGAGTCACAGCAACAACAAGAGTCACAGCAACTACAGAGTCACATCAACAGAGTCACAGCAACAAAAGAGTCACAACAACAGAGTCACAACAACAGAGTCACCACAACAACAGAGGCACAACAACAACAGAGTCACAACAACAAGAGTCACAGCAACAGAGTCACAGCAACAACAAGAGTCACAGCAACTACAGAGTCACATCTACAGAGTCACAGCAACAAAAGAGTCACAACAACAGAGTCACAACAACAGAGTCACCACAACAACAGAGGCACAACAACAACAGAGTCACAACAACAAGAGTCACAGCAACAGAGTCACAGCAACAACAAGAGTCACAGCAACTACAGAGTCACATCTACAGAGTCACAGCAACAAAAGAGTCACAACAACAGAGTCACAACAACAGAGTCACCACAACAACAGAGGCACAACAACAACAGAGTCACAACAACAAGAGTCACAGCAACAGAGTCACAGCAACAACAAGAGTCACAGCAACTACAGAGTCACATCTACAGAGTCACAGCAACAAAAGAGTCACAACAACAGAGTCACAACAACAGAGTCACCACAACAACAGAGGCACAACAACAACAGAGTCACAACAACAAGAGTCACAGCAACAGAGTCACAGCAACAACAAGAGTCACAGCAACTACAGAGTCACATCTACAGAGTCACAGCAACAAAAGAGTCACAACAACAGAGTCACAACAACAGAGTCACCACAACAACAGAGGCACAACAACAACAGAGTCACAACAACAAGAGTCACAGCAACAGAGTCACAGCAACAACAAGAGTCACAGCAACTACAGAGTCACATCTACAGAGTCACAGCAACAAAAGAGTCACAACAACAGAGTCACAACAACAGAGTCACCACAACAACAGAGGCACAACAACAACAGAGTCACAACAACAAGAGTCACAGCAACAGAGTCACAGCAACAACAAGAGTCACAGCAACTACAGAGTCACATCTACAGAGTCACAGCAACAAAAGAGTCACAACAACAGAGTCACAACAACAGAGTCACCACAACAACAGAGGCACAACAACAACAGAGTCACAACAACAAGAGTCACAGCAACAGAGTCACAGCAACAACAAGAGTCACAGCAACTACAGAGTCACATCTACAGAGTCACAGCAACAAAAGAGTCACAACAACAGAGTCACAACAACAGAGTCACCACAACAACAGAGGCACAACAACAACAGAGTCACAACAACAAGAGTCACAGCAACAGAGTCACAGCAACAACAAGAGTCACAGCAACTACAGAGTCACATCTACAGAGTCACAGCAACAAAAGAGTCACAACAACAGAGTCACAACAACAGAGTCACCACAACAACAGAGTCACAACAACAACAGAGTCACAACAACAAGAGTCACAGCAACAGAGTCACAGCAACAACAAGAGTCACAGCAACAACAGAGTCACAGCAACAACAAGAGTCACAGCAACAACAGAGTCACAGCAACTACAGTCACAACAACAGAGTCACAACAACAGAGTCACAACAACAGAGTCACAGCAACAACAGTCACAGCAACTACAGAGTCACAACAACAACAGAGTCACAACAACAGAGTCACAGCAACAGTCACAGCAACTACAGAGTCACAACAACAACAGAGTCACAACAACAGAGTCACAGCAACAGAGTCTCCTCAGAGTCTGTTCACTGGTCATGTTGAGGATTTTCTATTTTTCTCAGTAACTGAATCTCTGTGTGTTTTGAACTGATGGTCGACATTTGAAGACGTCGTCTTACAAACTGAAGATAGATGAATCATTGTGTTGAACATCCAGCTCTAAACTGGAGGAATGAATCTCTACAAACACACAGAGACTGTTTTTCTCTCAGGTCTCACCTCCAGGTCTGACTCACACTTGTCCAGTTGTTGCTGTGAGGCAGTTTGCTGCTCTGATGGACTCTGAGGTTACAGTTTTCCAGACTTTACAACATGGATACCTCACAGAAAACGTGGGCGTCAGGAAGATGTTTTCAAAATAGGAGTTGGCCAGACTTAAAGCAAAAAACCTCATTAACTGAATGGACTTCAGTTTCTGCTGCTCAGTGTGAACTCTGTGACCTTTGGCTCCGTTCACACTGCAGCTGAAACTACAACATCACTCCTTCTTCAGAAGTTCACCTCATTTTCCATTTAAAGATCCATCCAGTGCAGGAACTTAAAAAGAAACAGGAAGTACCAACCTTCCTTGAGCGAGAGGAACTGAAAATGAAAAAATAGAGAATGAGAAGTTCTCATGACCAATGCGCTGCAGAACTAAACTCATATTCTACATAACTGTCCAACAATAACCCTCATCTGCTCATGTTCCTTCAGGCCGATCAGTTTAAACTACTGAGCTGATGTGGATAAAAGTTTAAGCAGAAGAAAGTAGAGCTGCACTTTTAATCGAAATATAATCTAAATCACAGGAGCTGCAACTGAGAAGTTGTGACTTTACATTTCACAGACTAAACAATGAATCCAGAGAGTAATCAGCATTTTTTTTTTAAAGTATATTTTTTTGGGCTTTTATGCCTTTAATGGACAGCACAGTGGAGAGTGACAGGAAACGGGGAGGCAGAGAGAGGGGGAATGACATGCAGTGAAAGGCCGTCCGATGCG
>NW_019174799.1:169114-179193 GCF_002260705.1 Seriola dumerili | reverse complement strand
GATGAATCCAGAGAGTAATCAGCATTTTAATCAATAATCAAAATGATCGTTAGTAGGTTTATTAACGCCGTTTAGAGAAGCTGTTTGGCTGCAGTTAAGAGTCGACTGTTGTTGAGGAAACTGTGACACCAACAGGCTGACGTGGACACAGCAGAGTACAGTTAACAAAGGATCAGATTTTAATTTTGCTTTAATTAAAAGGTTCTCTTTAAGTTTTCTCTGCTGCTGAACCTGGTTTCTTGTCAGCAGCAGGTGGAGGTGATTGTCTCCTGACAAGAGCATCAGCCAACTTTGTCTTTTTAGAGGTTATGATACGTCGTCTGAGCAGCTACGTCTTCAGGACAGAATGGACGCTACAATGTGGAAACAGGCCGGGGCTAGGTGGTTAGCATGCTAACATCAGTAGAAGACAAGACGTGAAAGAAACAAGAGTTTACACTGGTGTTAGTTTCCACCTCTGGAGACAGATGTTGGTGAGTAAAGGAATGAAGTTTGACGCTGAACTCACGTTTCTTCTAAACTGGTACGTAAACAGCTGCTAATGCTAACGCTAGCTATGTAGCAATAGCAAAAACTGACAAAAACAAACAAACTGATATGATCAATTAAAATATGGCCGATTGGCCCTGATACCAATTCTATGATCAGCTCAGAACTAAAAATCAGCTTCAATAAAAACTCACTTGAAGAAATAACAGGAAGTGGTTCTGGGTTAGTGAAGGAAGCTGCTGGTTTGAAATGAAACTCTCATAAAAACACTACTGGTTGATGGTAGTACAGGGGTTATTGTGTGTGTGGTTGTAAATACACACACACACACACACACACACACACTCTGTTGATAAATGAGGCCTCAGGTTCCTCAGTTGTGACATAAACACCTAAACACCTGAACTGTTGCAGCTCCTCCTCGGTTTAAAGAAGAGTCTCTGCCTCGTCAGATCCAGACTATGGTGGTTCCTGATCAGGCCTGAGCCACCTGCAGAGATCCTGAGGCACGAGAGCTTCATGTGACGTCTTCTTTCAACCGCTACAGTCAGAATTTATCTACATCACCATAGCAAAGGGAAAATATTACAAGCTGCAATGACTCCACCGTCAGGATGTGAGTCAGAGACCAAGACCGGGCCGGAGGTCTCAGCTCACCCTGGACCTGAGAGGTGTGGCCACACAAACAGATGAACAGACACGGAGGACACGGTCACCTCTCGACCTCCCACAGGGTCCCGACCCCCGTGTTGAAGACCGTCGCTCTGAAGCACGAGGAAACTTTCCCGCCTCTTCCTCCCTCAGCTGCGGTTTTGTAGTTGGAGTTTATTGTGGAGCTGCTGCATCGTGAACTTTACCCCAAATATACAAGATCACAGTGACGTCACCAACAGAGCCGGAGACCAGCTCCACATCACAACCTCCTGACCTCTGATAACCTATCCACTTATTGATTATTACTGAACTGATCAGTAAAACGACATTGCTACGTTTACATTTGATTTCACAGGAACTGACGCAGGTTCAGTCTGATCCTCCACATAAAGTGGATTAACGTACATCAGGCGACAGGTTCAGAGCTCAACAGGAAGTGAGTTACTACACAGTGAAGAGTCGAACCTGCAGCAGCGACTCCAACATATACACACACACACACACACACACACACACACGCACACACACACACACACACGCACACACACACACACACACGCACACACACACACACACACACACACACACACGTCTAAAGTTTAAAACATGAATGTGTGAAAACGATCGAGTCCAGGTGATTTCAGCAGAGAGCTGAGTCCACAGTCAAACACCTGGATGACATCACAACAGGTAAATCTTCACAGCAGCATTCAGGTTGGAGATGCAAATAAATGGGCAATTTAGAGTCACCAATGAATGTATTTTTGTGGGAGGAAACATGCAACATCTACACCCAGATTCAACCCAGAACCTTGTTGCTCTGAGGCGTCAGTGCCGACCACTGCTCCACCGTGTCGGGTCTCACAGCTGACGACGTAGATCAGAGGAGGAGGAAGGAGCTGCTGAGAGCTCAGAGACAGGACTGTGTTTCTGCTGCAGGGAAGGTTCCTGAGAAATCTGTGTTTAAATAAACCAGAAGTATTTGAATCATTCAACAGCTGTTGAAGCAGATGTTTCACTGTGTTGTTTTCTAGTTTGTTTATTCAGGCATCTTGTTAAACTGAGTCTTCACTATGTTACAAACAAATGTCCAGCAGGTGAGCACAGGTGAATGAAAGCAGGATTAAAGCGATCATTCACCACACTGCCTCCTCCTCCTCCTGCAGCTCAGACTCTGAGCCTCTCTGACCAAGCTGTTTCTATTCTGAGCTAATCAAAGCTTTACTGGGTCTCAGGTTATGTAACAGTCTCTAGAACTGGTCTGCTTCTGTTCTGGTTCTGTGGTGAAACAACCCGGTCTGAGGATCAATTACTGAGCTGCTCCTCTGAATATTTGGATTTATTCATGTTTCAGCAGAGAGATTATGATGAATAAGAATCAATATTTCTGTAGAAACTCATTTTCTCTTAAGACATCATCACATGCTCTGTCACAACCCAGAAATATTCAGTTTACAGAAAAGTAAGAGCAAGAAAAATCTCTTCATTTTCTTTTGATCGCTAAACCTGTGTCACATGTGAGCACATGAGCTGAGAAACAGATGAATGTGCAGCATAAATCCATCAGCAGCAGCAGACTCAGTTTTCTAACACCTGGTTTTCACCTGCTGCAGAACAGAACAGAACAGCAAAAAGGTTCAGGCAGAGAAACCAACAGTCACATACCAGCCTATCAGATCCCTTGGTAATGGAGCTACGAGTGGAAAACAGCCAATCATTTCACAGGTGTGTTGTTGAGTTGCGAGCGAAGAGCGGTGAATCCAATAAAGTTACTCTACCACCTTCCACCCTCTGGATTACACAACAGGTCGTCAGTCACGACCAACATCTGCTGCATCTCAAGAACTGAGGCGGTGAGTCACAGTCTCACCTAGCATCTGTTCATACGGCAGGTATAGATGATATGAAGAGCTTCATTCCAGCAGCATCACTCATATGAATAAACTGTAGTAACACTGCATAGAGGCAATCTATATTAACTTATCTATGTTCACCTCATGCACGTGGTGTTGTCTGTGCTGTGTGTTAAAACTCTTTTTACTGCAGACTGAATCTACCCACAGGTACAAACTAAAGTAACCTAACCAGTCAGTCAGCACCAGCTGTTATTTCAATGTGGCAGATGCACATTTAACCAACATTTGATATCTGCTGCTGCTCAGCTGAAGGTTATCTATATTAATTGTAACCGTACAGTTTCAACAGAGTTCACCTGAAACTCTGACTTTTACCTATTTTTACCTTCACTTACTGACAAACGATGAAAGCTGGATCAATAAAAATGGATTCAATAACGGATTCTACATAATTTATATTTGACAAATTGCTATTAAACTCCAAGAGGCCCGGGGGCCTCAGTTAGGAAACCCCTGACCCACATGAAACCTCGGCTGCTCTGTCACTTTCTATCAATAACTGGAAGAAGACAGCAGCTGCCAAACTCCAGATACTTTATATACTCAGCAGAAGAGACTCGCAGCCGTGAGTACTGCAGTACAGATATTACAAACCACTGCACAACAACAGGAAGATTACTGCAAGATGACTGTGATGTCATACAAACAGTAAGGTCACTATTTATATATCTTAAAGTTAAAGTGCTGGTTTCATGGAGATTAAAGGACTAGAACTGACTCATACTGCTGGGATGTTAACAGAAATGTCACAGTACAAGTTCCCTATTCAAAAGTATTACAGAACACCATGTAATACAGCAAGGTCACTGTGAAGTCACATAGGAACTTACTAATGGAATATCATGACAATATAGCCACATTTTAAGTGATAAAAACAGCACAAAGCTCCATAAAATCACTGTAGATGTCTTTTATCTCAAAGAGGGATTAACCTTAAAACTAAAACATTTAAAGATGTTCTTTAAAAAAAACAGCACCGTGGGAAAAACCGCCTGAAATTCAAACACGATGCGAGATTAGAAACAGATGTTGAGAAACGACACAAAGTTACGTTCTGCGGGATTTTCTTTGGCGCCAGCTCGACACCTGCATCACCGCTGTACCCGGTACAAACTCTGTACTGAAGCAGTCCGGACTCCGGAGCACACGGTCCATTATCCGGAGCTCATTCCCCGCACGTTTCGCGGCCGTGCAGCAGCAGCAGCCGCCGGCCGCCTGCTAATGAACCTCCTCCCCCCGAAACAAAGTCAACTTCTACCGAGACTCCGCTGGTTTCTGTCCGGGTCCCTCACCTTGCTGTGGCTGCAGCCCATTCCTCCCCCTCCGAGCTCTGCTGTCGGTGTGAAGCGGCTCAGATTCTCCGCTCGTCTTCTTCTCCTTCTTCTTCTTCTTCTTCTTCCCTCTGTTGACAACTTTCAAACACTCCGGAAAAAACTCCTGTGAACGCACCGCTACAGCCGCCGGCCACGGGGGACGGGGCTTATCTGTGCTGCGTTCAGGGACTCGTGGTAGACTCGTCACTATTACATTTCTTTATTTTAACTTTCTCTATCAGAGGTAACAAGGAACATGATAGGCTGAAGAGGAGTTTTATGATAAAATATATGATAACCACCAAATAAAAATATGTTGTCATGAGTTGAGCACATTAACAAATCATTGAAATTCAAACCGGCACCAGAGTTACAGCGACAAATACTCAGATTTGTATTGTCCTATATTTCATGAAGGCAGCACCATGTTAAACCTTGACATGCGCAGTAATGGGTCTATTGTCTGTGATTTAAACTGTTACCGTAATGTTGAGAGAAGCTGTGAAGTTATCAGCGGCTGAAAATTAAAAAAAAAACGCTTCTCGCGGTTGTTTAGTTTGTTTTCTTTAAAAACTTTAAATGCCGTCAAAAACTCTCCGCGTGTCACAGTGTGTCTGACCACAGACAGTTTGTTTATCCAGAGAACGTTCCTGATTGGTCCTTATATTATACACTATGAGCATAAATGCTGCTTGATGTGATTTATTTCTATAGATTTCACTTTGATGTCATTTCTTCCTCTTGATTTAAAGAGAAACAACGTAGCCTGTTGGCGCACAGACGAACAGGGGCACCATGGGTAATAAATGTTTTCATCATGTAGTTTTTGTGATCACACAGTGTAAGTATTTGTGTGATTTCGACACCACGACCGTATTTTGTTGACAACATAAAACCCCGCCCTCCTTAGTTACCGTTGTTAAGTTAGTAGCCGCGTTCTAGAACACTCACTGTCACAGTCCGCAGCGGGAACAGCAGCAGATTTTTCATATTTGAAACAATGTGTCTTTGGTTTCAGACAGAAGAAGCTGCAGCTGACGTCACAGTCTCCAGTCTGTGATGTTGAGTAAATGTATTTATGTGCTGTTATATATGGAGGCCGTAAACAGTCAGTTCTTTGTGATCATGTTGTAATAACTCCACGTGTTGCTGTGATCAGTGTGTTGATCTGCAGCTGAAGGTTCAGGAGGGTGTGTGTGTGTGTGTGTGTGTGTGTGTGTGTGTGTGTGTTTGTGCGCGTGTGTTTCTTCTTCAACAGCGTCCGTGTGAATCGTCCCATGAGATTTCTGATATCATCACATTTTTAACAGCTGATGTCACAGCTCAGTGTGTGTGTGTGTGTGTGTGTGTGTGTGTGTGTGTGTGTGTGTGTGTGTGATATGTAAACACAATAACTCATATTCATTTCTCTCTTCTGTTATTAATTCAATCTGAACAGATAAAGACAGGCCTGACAGCAGAGACAGATGAGAGACAATGGGCCTCTGAGCACAGACTGTAAAACACCTCCCACCCCTCCCACATGGAACCAACCCCCAGACTGAAATGTGGTTGCGTTGTTTTGAAATAGTTTAGTGTGACTTTGTGGTTGTTTTTCATCTCTTTACTGTTGTTTTTTTCTCTCTGTGGTAATTTTGTGTCTTTTAGACTCTATGACTTTCAGACGAGACATATTAATAGTCACTCCATACAGATGCTCAGACCCGGCCCCCCCTGGCCCCCCTGGCCCTTTGGGCCCCTGTGTCTGTGCATGAGGTTGTTTGTTGATCTGTGATAGAAAGTCAGTTTAAATGAGTCTAAATTCAAAATGGCGGCTGCAGATTTATTGTTTATTGCCTGTTGAGCTCAGCAGGTTTCTGGATCTTTCTCCTCCTGTCTCTTCTTCTGGGTGTTTATATGAGCAAAACCTAAAGCTCATAAAACACAGAGAGAGAGAGAGAGAGAGACTGCACTGCAGATGTTGTAATCCTCATGTTCTTAAGAGGACACAGGCTTTGACATGATGAACAATACAAACACACACATGCACAAATAAATAATAAGAACAGATAAAGGAAAATCCTGACTTGTTTTTAAGTCTCGCTAATATACGTCACAGTTCTGCTCTGTCACTGTGGCTTATAGGATTCCCTGCTCAGTAACCATGGTAACTGATACTGCTGGACTAGCTTACTCAGTAGCAGGCTAACTCTCAAGCTTAACTTAAACTGTGTTTCATTAATTAGCAACAGCCGGAAACAGAATCCCATAAGACAGTTCCGATCTGTGCCACTGCGCTCTGCCAGGTGAGCTATCAGAGCACTGTGCTAATGAGCCCCTTACTATGCTATGACCGTACTATGACTTATGACATATATCATATATATGACATATTTGTCCTTATATCAAGAGTGATGTTACCATATGTGTCATCTATAAGGCTTATGACATGAGCTTAGACACACGTCTATATTATAAACCTATAATATAAACAGACATACCAAAATACATGTTTCTATCAGGTAGACATAAATGTCAATATATGATATTGTTCCAATTTCTAACAGGTTTCACATGTAATTTTTTACATATAATATAATGTATATACATATATGATTTTACTTTCAACACATGTACATATATCACACTTTCGTATGGGCATTTCTGAATGTAAATTCAGATCTTTTATATAACATTTTCTTCCTCGTGTGTTTCCTCACGCCGCCTGTTCCCAGCACCGACCTGGTTATCTGCAGCACTTCCCTGTCTGCTGATGATAAACGTTGTTCCTCTGCAGGTTGTTCTGCCAACTCAAACACCTGCAGTCAGTCAGAGATACAGTAAGAAAATCACAACATGGAGAGAACATGAGCAGAAAAACAAGCCGGTCCAGACTCAGGTCAGTGAAGTAACACAACAGCAAAACACAGGACACAACACAGTGAGAACAAATAACACCACAGGATATGAAACACACGCAACATGACGTGAACACAACCTGACACGTGTATGTAATCTTGGACAAATTGAAATGTAACTCTTGCTGACACAGAATTGTTGATACAGATCAATCAAATCAAACTGGGCTGAAGCTGTTTATAATTGCAAGGTCCAAATGTTAGCATCGCACACTAGACTAAAGTTCAAAGGTTAGCTAAAAAAAGCCACACTTGAAATTTCCAAAAGCATCATCTAATGCTAGTCTAATAATATCAAACTTTAAGATAGCACCTAATGTTAGCCTTATAATGTCCCAACATTACAAGCTTGGCTGCTAATGCTAGCCTTACTATGTGCAAACTTTAAGATAGTAGCTAATGCTAGCCTTATAATGCCAAAACTTTACACTGTAAAAAAAATCCTAATTTAAAATAACTAAGTTTTCTAACAGTAATCTTTTGTTTTTTTAAATTGTGAACAAAAGTCTGTAAAATGACAGAAATGATCTGTGAATTAACAGCCAAACTTCTCTTTGAAGCATTATACCAATAATAATGAATTTCATTTATTTCCCATTTTTGTAATGAAAGATTACTGTATCATTTATACAGTATTTTTTCTTCTTTCTTAAATTACCTACAAATCTGTGTAAAATGACAGTAATTATCTGTAATTAAAAATGTAGCTTGTTATTATAAAGGTTAATGTCCATACGAACAATTTAAAGATTCTCTGTAATTTCAGGGTGAATCTTATTAGTTTTATATTTATGTGACTTCTACATTCAAACTTTGTGATTCTGGATGAAATGTAACAAACTTTTTTTCATCACATCAAACATTCAAACAAAAAAGTTTGAAGTACTGGAATGTATCCCAGCATGCACTGGGAGGAAAGCAGGAATATAGTTTATCACACAACAGTCAAGCTGTCAGACTGTTGCTCTGTCCTCACTGAGCTATGAAGTATTATTTTACATCTCTACTATAATTTATACTTGTTACTAAATAAGATTTATCCACCTCTTTATGATGCAGACTTGTCTTGTGACAGTGAAGTTCACCTGCACCTTCATTCACAACTGTATTCTACTTTTAATTTGTCAGTTACAGTTGATTGTAAATTAGCCTATCTTTGTTGATATAAATGGGTTGGACAAAATAATAGAAAATAATAGAAACTTTAAAGCCATGGCGAGTGTCTTTATGTAGCAGTAGTTTTGAGTTGGCATCGGCTCAGAATATTTATGTCTCTTTGATTACTAATAATCAGAATCAGCCCTGAAAAATCTGTTGATCCCTATTGCTGTTAGTCAATTTAGGCTGATTCTGTCCTTGATTAATAATGTGTTATTCAGTTAATACCAAGCAACACACCATGAATGAAGGAATCCAAGTTTATGTTAAGTTCTATGTGATTCTATACAGTACATAATATATGCAGCTCATCATTTTGTTTGCCTTTTTTAAAAATCCTAATAAGTAACATACTGCTCTGATCATAGGTGCTATCTTCATCTCTAATGTGGCGTTCCTTAACTAGTAATCAAATTAGAACCATAAAGTAATTTGATAAACATGACCTACTCTGTCTCTTTCTAGTCTGCTGAGATCAACAGCTGCCGGGCGAGATGCTGTGATGCATTGTGGGGTTTTTAGTATCAACCACCTCAGGCCTTCCTCAGCCTCTGCAGGTAGCACTCTTCCAAAACACACATATTTACACCTGATATAAGGAATTGATTTACTCACTGGTGTTAAATATCTTTGGTTTGATCTGAAGTGAATGTGAACATTGATGTGTGTAGGGTAGATGGCCGTCACTGTACTAGAACCCTCCCTGAGAAGTATGGTGTGCAGTTACTGATCTCAACAGCATGGAAGTTATTAGTAAGAAGCATGTCAAATATTCAAAGGTAACAGCTCTGAGATAAAACTGGATATTTGTTGGTGTGTCCAACTGTATTTAACACGGCCAAGGACCCACAGCAGTTCATCACCTGTGAGATCATGATAATGCTGAAGAACCAGGAGTGACAATATATCACCAGGTGGTGGGGAACAGAATGAAGTGTTTCTGGTTTAAAAGCACCGTCCTCCAGCATTTAAATAATGGAAGATCTTTAGTTTGGTTTTAAATGAACACATTGATGGGGCGAGTCTAAGGTCAGCAGGTGAACTGTTTCAGGTGCACAGATGCTAAAAGCATCTCACTACACTTTGAAAATGCTCTAGGCACATGGAGATTTCCAGCGTGTGATCTGCTGGGATTGTGAACTAACAGCATGTCTGAGATGTTCTGTGAAGCCAGACCAGCAGGTGCTTTGTGACCAAGAGGAGGATTGTTTCAATTGTATCCTGAAAACAACAAGCAGCCAGGGAAAGTTTCAGAGGAGAGAGTTATGTGGTCAGATTCATGGCTGGACCACAGCAGCACTGACACTGACTGACTGACTGACTGACTGACTGACTGACTGACTGACTGACTGACTCACTGAGTGATAGAGTTGAGTTTTACTGTTTAACCTTTGGTCGGCTGAAGACCATGTGACGTGAGTCATGAAGTTACACCATTGGTCTGTTGACTTGTTTTCACTGGTCTAGACTCCAGGTGTTCACAGATCAGCGGTCTCTGTTTTCTCCTGTTCAGCTGAATGAAGTTTCATGTCGTCTAGTGGTTAACATTGTCAGTATGCACCTACATAGGTGAGTGCACAGCATGTCTGTTTAGCACAAGCAGAGTTGTGAAGATGAGCTTCAGGTGTTTGATGTTTAGTTACATCTGAATA
>NW_019174799.1:148525-169089 GCF_002260705.1 Seriola dumerili | reverse complement strand
GTATGAGACTCTTTCACTGGCGTAAAGTGCAACTCAAGTGTTTTTGCTAGTTTCAGACTGATGCAGTTGTTCATTTTTCCATCCAGTTCACACTTTGTTTAAATAGCCAGATGTTTAAATTGACCAACAGAAACCTGGTCTTCAGTAAATGGAACAATATTTCGCCATTATTTTAATTGCACATAGTCAGTATGCTCCTGCATAGGTGGGTGCACAGCGTGTCTGTTTAACACAAGCAGAGTTGTGAAGATGAGCTTCAGGTGTTTGATGTTTAGTCCGGTGGAACATTAGAAAGCAGCCACAGAAGGTCAGAGCATTCTTTGTCAGTACAGATCATTTAAATAACATTTGTTTAAGCTTTATTAAAGTAATGGTAAACAAAAAATAATTAAATCATACTTTTTAAGGACTTTACAGTGAATCTTAGTGTCTCCTGTTATTTCTTTTCCCCCCAGATGCTCCAAGGATCCAGCTGATTACTGGCAGTTTGAAGGTGGATTTTTCTTCATCTGCTCCGTTGCACCGTCACTTCTGGTAAAGATTCATTGACCTTTGTGGTATGTTTAGATTTGACTTATTAATACACTGTATAGTTGGGATTCTGACATAAAAGATAGTATAATGTTTGTCCAATAATTGGTTGATATTGTAAATTTGCATCTGAATATATTAAATAAAAGTGTTATAAAGTCAATAGTGGTGCGTATGTTATTTGTAATTAAGTTTCCAACCCCACTTTAGTTGAAAGACTACATACAGAGAATTAACAGTTTAATTAGCATTTCTTCAGTTTATTATATTTTATGAGAAATGTAAGAAAATTGATCTGAATCTGAATCATTAAATATTGTATTTAGATTGAGCTTCTACAGGTTTTAACATTACTTTACACTTAAAGATTCAATGTTGACACAAATACTGCAAGTTGAAGTTTGAGATGATTTCAATGTTTTACAAAGTATTTTTTACTTTGTCTTCCAAAACAAAAGGTTTACTTTACAATATTAAGCTTGTGTTAATATTTCATTGATTGACCCCTAATTTTATTATTAGGAAAAAGTTTCTCTGCAGAAACTTTAGTGGCGTCACTTTATTGAAGGAGTTTGATCATAATAAATTAGGAGAAATCTGTAAAATAACAGTTTTTCTTTGTAGAAATATTAATGAAACTTTCTGTAAATGTATTGTTTTTACACTTTATTTAAATTAGGATATTTTACTTTCATTTTATGGTTTTTGTTCGGCAGCCGCTGCTGACAGTCATTTGACCGTTTTTTTTACGATTTTTTTTAGAGTGCAGAGTTAAGAGTTTAGCAGCTACAAACATGTTTGTGCTGCTGTAAGTTTGTTTGTGCCTGGGCTTATTGTTCAGGACAGAAAGGGAATATATATATAAGCAGTTGTTCTTTCATGTTGGTCATGAAATGCAACTGATTCAATTTTAACTTTCTGATTTGTGTTGTTAGCAGCTGGACACTGATCTCACCTGGTGGTGCAGGTGAGGGATGGTCTGTCTCTGCAGGTCTCTGTTTAATCTGCGTCTACAAACCTGATCCGATTAACTGCTGCTCACACTGGCACGTTCTCTGTGTTCAGGTGTACGCCTCTGTCTCTGGATCAGCCAATCAGCACTGAGCTCTTAACTGGATCAGGTGGACAGAGGAGCAGTGAGTTACTCCTCATTGTGCCTGTCACAAATATGATTATTTTAAAAACATTTTACCATTAAATGTTGAATTGAACTAAATGTGTTCAGAGTCAGAGTGGACAGTGGATGATGGTGGATGAAACTGTGGTCAGACTGTGGCAGGCGTCAGAGATGCAGGTGGCGTGGACTGTGTGTGGGCGGAGTCTGGGTGGGCGGAGTCTGCTCAGACAGTAACAGAGAGAGAAGCAGCTGCTGTTGGATGGAAACTTATTCTGACGCTGGAAACAACAACTGCTGCTGAAGACGCTAAAAATACACAAATCCACATTCCACACATCGACTGACCCGTGTGTGTGTGTGTGTGTGTGTGTGTGTGTGGAGGCCTTTATGTTCGAGCTTCTGTGTGTATGTACTACAAGAACGACTGGTTGTAAAGGGTGTGTGTGTGTGCATGGATGAGTGTGTGAGCATACAGTACATACCTGAGTCAAGTGTGTGTGTGTTTGTGTGGTTCTTAATATAAACTGAGGCCGAGCTGCTCTATAAATAGTCCTGTTCATTGTGGAACAGATCAGTGTGAGAAAACACGCCAACCTCAGCCTCAGTTTACCCACAATCCACCTCTGATATGACGTCACTCACCTGTTCACATGTCCATGTAAAGTGTGTGTCACATGGTGTTTTCACTGTGACCTGTGAAGAGGCTGAAGTGATGTCACGGCGTACAGAGGCCCACCTGGACCCACCATCCAAACCTTGCAGGATTTGGTTTCTCTGAGTGTTTTTACCTGAAATCTGCTTTATTTTTATTGGATCACTCAGAAAACAGTCAGCCAATCAGAAGAGAGGCTCAGAGCCCCCTCTCTTCTGATTGGCTCTCCGACCTGTTGTTACTAGAGCTCCAGAGAGAAGCCTGAGAGAGGAGATGTGAAACTACACTGAGATGGTTTTTATATCTTCTGATGGATCAACACTTCAAATAAAACACAGAAGAAGAAGAAACATGGAGCTTTAAATCAGGTGAAGTTGTTCTTGAAGCCCTGAGCTCTGACTGTCAGGTGGAACTGTCTGGTTGTACAGAGCATGGACAGATATATTTCATATGTATTTTGACAGTTACTCTCTGGATCAGCTGGATCCAGGATCGACACATTGAATTGAAGCTCTGTTCTTCGTGCAGCGTCACTGAGAAGCTGCTCAGTATCTGCTCTCCTCAGGCTGCAGGTCTGATGATCACGACTTCACGCAGAGACACAGACTGTGGACCAAACATGAGATAACGTTGTTCTTCGAGCGATCGCATATGATCCTGTTACGTAGGTTTAAATGTTAAAAACGGACTTTTGATTTATGGTCGTCCGGGAGAGAGGAAATAAAAGTCTTTAACAGACTTCATTTTGTAAGTGATGTAAGCTGAAAGAAGCCAGTGGTGATAAAAATACCTGATTTATTTATAAAATCTTAAACTAGAATCTCAGATCACAGAAGATTTCTTCACGGAGGTTCAGGATCAGATTCTGTCAGGAGAGAAAAAGCTGAGTGAAGATCTTTAATAAAACCAGAACAAACATCTGCTGACAGCTGGACTGAAGCTCTGCAGCTCTGAACACACACTCGACCCGGACAGAGACTGAGCTGCTGATACAAACATCAATATTCAATATTATTTAACTGGATAAATCAAGTGTCGACTTTGTCAAACTCAAAACATCAACATGTTAAAAAAAAGGTTTGATAAATGAAAGTGTCTCAGTTCAAATAAACCAAAGAGTCTCCAGCAACAGGGAGATCTGCCACAACCAATTAAACCAAAAAAATAAAAGTCAAATCTATGATAAAAGTTTGTTTTAAGAGATTTAAATGGTTCACCTTACACACCTGGACATACCTGCAGGATTTATGACATCACAACTAGTTTGGAGCCAATCAGGGTCCAGAGTGAAACTTGAAGCCTCCAGGTCACAAACACTGAGACTGTACAGTGAAGAAGGAGACGTCTGGTCTCCAGCATTTAAACTGATAATCAATATTAAATATTCACAGATTCTGAGTATTTTCTCCATTTCCACATCATTTCTTAAGGTACGTAAGAATATTTTATATCACGTTTTCAGAACTATCTCAGCTCTTTCTGTGATGACGACACTTTGCGATCATTTGACCCAAATGCTGAAAAACTAAAGCAGAAATGTGTTTACCAGAGTCGCAGGTTCATAAAAACAGATCAGCGTGTGAATAAAGTAGAAGATAAATGTAGAATAAAAGCCTAAAATGAAAAGTGTCTGTCCTTCTACTTTAACTAACTTTCAGTGGCGTGTTCGAGGCCTTCTAGCTCCGCCTCCGAGTCACATACGATCTCACAAGAATCTGAAACAGGAAGTGGAGAGTCAACAGATTCTCACAACATTTAAACCAGATTCATTATCGCAGAGGTATTAATAGAAACATCCATCCACCTCAGAGGGTCAAGAACTTTTAATGAGGTGACTGAAAACACAGTGACATCAGAAAGAACTGAGACCTGGTTCTGACCCAGTCCACAAGAGTCCTGGTTCAGGTTCTGAGGTGCCTGTTCTGATCCACTGCGTCGACTGTTGGACACAAATGTCAATTAAATGAAATCTTCTTCCTGTTGTTGGGATCGTTTTCTTTCACCTGTTCTTTGAGAGAGCGTCTGCTTCTTCCTCTGCAGTCTGGACTCACTGAGCTGGAGCGCCACCTGCTGGTCAAACTCCATCAACACATTCAAAACCAACAAGAGTCAACGTCTCACTCAGAGGGTTTAGGTTTGTGATAAAGTCGGTTTAACTTGTTGAAAGAGTTTTTCTAGAAGAGACTCGATTCTTTAAAGAGCGGCGTGTGACGGACACAGACTGAATGAATGATGTCACCGTAGTAACAAGATGATCACATGATGAACGTGTGAATTCAGGAATTCAGTAAATAAACAAACCAAACGACCTGAAGAAATTTGCACATTTAATTTAATATTGATTAAATAGATAAACAGTCGACTTGTCTTCTCCCGACATCTGACCTCTGACCCCAGCACCATACTTTCCTTCATCTCTTCTCCACCTCTTCTCCTGTTTGTTTCTTTGTTTGTTCTTCAGACCAGGTCGAGGGCGGAGCCGACCACCTGCAGCAGGTCCACATTCAGGTAAACTCTGCAGAACGAGAGGAGGACGCCCAGAGACGAGAACCCGATGAGAACCCAGAGGATCTGAGCGCTGAAGTACAGAGGAGCCAGACTGGAGGAGAGGGAGGAACAGTCAGAGTCTCAGCGCTGAAGAAAGAGGCTTTGATTTTTATCTTTAATAAATTAAACTTTAAAATCTTTATTCTGTAACTTCCTGTGCATGTGAGAGAAAAGAAACGGGACAACTGGCAAACACGACCTCTGACACAGTATTTTTCTTACAGATGTTTCTCTGAAAACATCTGTCTGCTGCGGCTGAAAACGACACAGAGAATCAGAGCAGGAAAGATTTGCAGATTAAAATTCCAGATTTTTTTTACTCTACTATTTTTGTCTGAGTCGAACCTTCAGCTGGAATCATGATGTGTGTTAATTCAATCATAAATAAAGTTCAGATGGACAGACAGACAGACAGACAGACAGACAGGTCTCTTACCGTCCCTGTGCAGACTGTGAATATCCACGGAAGTAACGGAATCGTCCGTATAAATAAAGCAAACCACAGACTGACGACAGACCTGAAACACACACAGCGTCTGTCTGAACATCACGAGTCAAACACTTTGATGTCTGTGTCTGTGTCTGTCTGTTGTTTCTGTCTCATCACCTTCACTGAAGAAGACTCCGGCCGTCCACAGCACAGTGATGAAGATGGGGAAGTACTCTGAACAGTTCGCTCTGAACACAGGACACAGGATGATGTCATGATGAGGTCACAACGTCAGTTAAAAAAAATAACGCTCCAACTCTGATCAAAGAAACTTCATCATGTTTTAATTACAGTTGATCAGATTAATCTAGAACCAGCTCCTCACGCTTCCTCCAACAACCAATCACGTTACAGGAAACATGGTCTCAGTCTCTCCTCCCTGAGTTACAGCACAGAGTGTATTTACAGAACATTATGATGTCACAGTGAAGGTGACCTTTGACCTTTTGGATATAAAATGTCATCACTTCATTTCATCCTAAAAGACATTTCAGTTAAATTGTGTCATAATTAGTGAATGAATTCTTGAGTTATGGCCAAATAAATGTTTTGTGAGGTCACAGTCACCTTTGACCTTTGGCCACCAAAATGTACCAGATTTGAAGTAATTTGCTCAAAGCGTTACTGAGATATTGCATTCACAAGGCCAAAATCATGGTTGTGAGGTCACTGTGACCTTTGACCTTTGACCACCAAAATGTAATCATTTCATCCTCGATGTTTGTGCTGAATTTGTTCTGTGAAGCTGTTACTGAGACATCGTGTCCGTCCATAACAATGTTGAATATTTTACAGGTTATTGATTGTTCAGTGGGCGGAGTCAAACAGGGGTCAACGACCTTCTGTTCGCCACACTGACTGACTCTACAACACAAACGTGCATCAGTAAAGAAAATGATCATCAGTCTAAACTGAGTCATATTGAGGTCAAAGGTCAGACTCACTGAGCTCTGAAGACTCGCTCAAACTCCGGCGGTCCGGCCGTGGTGGGCGGAGACACCGAGTACTTCCTCCTGGCGTAGATCACCTGGAGAGAGAAATAAGCTGCATGCACGCACGCGCACACACACACACACACACACAGGAAACACACCTTTACTTCCTACACGGAGGTGTGTGCGTGTGCGTGTGCGGAGCAGAGACAGGACTCAGTCTGTATTTACATATATTTTAATACGTATAAACATCTAAAAATAAACAATAAATAAATAGGTAAAAACTCTTTTTAACTTTAAATGTTAAAAGCTGTCTGAGGTGAGTCAGCTGTCGGAGAGCCGCTCAGACCAAAGTTCACACTGTGTTTGTAGTAAATGCAAAGTTGATTCATAAAAAGAACTTGGTCGAAATAATAAATAACAAGAGAAGAAGAAAGAGGCTGACGAGTCAGAAGATTAAATACTAAAATAAAACATTATTATTCACATTATTAAATGTAAATCAGAATAAAAAACAATTATTACATCAGTATTTAATATTTATTAACTGAATATGTGAAGGAGTCTGGTTTATGAGTCATGTGAGCACATGTAAACAAGGTGTGACATCATCACAAACACTTCATTCATTCATTCATGAAAATAAAATTAATTTAAATAAAATACCAAAGTGAACACCGTCCAGACTCCGATCCTTTCCTGCAGATTTCAAAACGTTCAGTCTCTTCTCATATTTCCCAGCATGCTCTCTTACCTTGCTCCAGGACGCCCAGCACACTGACGGCGGCAAGGCCGACCGCCTGGTCCATCATCATCATCCCCCGCACAGACGACAGGTGAGACAGAGACACACACACCTGAGCTCTGAGAGCACTGAGAGGAAACACAGCCAGGTAACAACACCTGCAGGGGGCGGGGCCAAAACTCACTGACTGACAGCTGAGCAGGTTAATGAGCGACCTGCTGCCTGTTTCATATGATGCAGTGTTTAATAAGAAAAGATTTGTTGTTCAAGATCAACTCAACAGTGAAAGAGTTTAAAGCTGCGTCAGTGTTTCCAGAATAAACGATGAAGAATTAAACAGCAGTTTAACCCTTTCATGCATGAATGAATGGAAGCCCAAGTTTTTTACGATTAGTATTATATTATATATATTAGATGATATTTTGAATCTTATCTTTAGTTGACGTGTAACTTTTCATGCTCACCTTCTCAGAACTGCTTTTAAAATGTCCCATTGTTGAATATTTTCTGATCTTTAACTCATGTAAAGCGTCTTTGCACCTTGAAGAGTGCGACTGAAACAAAATGTAGTGAATGAGTTTTACTTTGAAAGTTTATTCATATGCAACAATATTGTAGTTGATACATAGAACTTTATTTTGTGAAAACTGTGAACATTAAATAAAATTCTTAAAATACTTTTTTCCATATTTTAACATTGATCTGTTGTCTACGGAAAAACGACAGCGTGTCAGATTGTGATGATGCGTTCTCTCTGTGTGGTTTAGCTCCGACTATTGTCTTGTAAACATCAAAATCAATTTCCCTAAAAAAATATAGAATAGAATCACCCCATGGTCACATCCCTCCGCCACTCAGACTAGCTTCAGTCTTGAGTCTAAAAAGAGTTTTGTGATGTCACACTGACCTTGACATTTGACCTTTAGCCACCAAAGTGTAATCAGCTCATCCTCGAGTCCTAGTGGATGTTTTTACCAAATCTGAAGAAGCTCCGTCAAGATGTTACTGAGACATCGTGTCCACGAGAATGAGACGGACGGAGAACCTGAAAACAAGATGGAGCCAGTGTGGAGGAAAAATAATCTACAACACACACACACACACAGAGAAACACACGTACACACACACACACAGAAACAAACACAAACACACAGAAACACACACACACACACACACACACACACACACACACACACACACACACACACACAGAAACACACACAGAAACACACACACACACACAGAAACACACACACAGAAACACACACACAGAAACACAGACACCAGATTGTTTCTAAAGAACTATATTTACATAATACTCTTGTTTTACAGAGAACCATATCAAAAGTATAAAATACTTACAAAAAATCCGCAGCAATATATAAAAATAACATCTATCTTCTCCAGATCATTAGGAAAGGCTTACATACAAAAAATATATTTATAGACATTTACAGAGGAAACCCCGGGAGGCCGAGCGAGCGGCTGGAAGCCATTTGGATGAAGACGTGAAACCAGCCCCAAGCTGCTGCTGAGCAACAATAACATTACAAATAAAATAAGAACAGGACGCAGACGTCTCTCTGAAGAAGGTAAAAACAGTACAGTAGATAGAACGACCGGGTCACACTTCCACCTTAAAGCAGGGCGACCCGGTCACAGATCCGCCTTAAAAAAAAACAGGACTGTAAATCAAGACTCAACACGTTGGTGTCTCGTGTTTTTAATCTGAAGTCAGAAAACATGTTTCAATGCTGCGTTCAAGACACGTTCTCACTGTGGGAAAGGCCAGAAACTCACAGGATGTCGTGTTTTAAACACGGGTTCGTTTCAGCCCTGAAACTAGACTCCCAGGCAGATCAGACCGTTTTCTGTGTTTGTTGTTTGTTTATTGTTTGTTTATTGTTTGTACTCAGGACTCGGGTGGATTCTCCTGCTGAAATAAGACGCAGCTCAGGTTTCACTTCCTGTATCTGCAACATTTGGTTTTATCTCAGACAAACTAAATTCATAACCACTCAGTGTTACAGACATGAACATACGTGTGTGTGTGTGTGTGTGTGTGTGTGTGTGTGTGTGTGTGTGTGTGTGTGTGTGTGTGTGTGTGTGTGCGCACGTGTGCGGCAGGTTCACAGCCTGGCAGTCTCAGCTCAGGGCAGACTCGTCTCCACTGAGACTGGAACGCAGCATCTCAACATGCAATCGTGTCAGGATCTTATTGACTGCGACACACCTTACATCACTTCCTGTGTGTCTGTAGTGACTGGTGCTGAATAACGTACAGGAGAACAGGAAACAGTCCTCACTACGACCCTGTCAGCTGACCACAGGTGCAGGTCAGAGGTCAACGCCTCATGTTTTCCTCCAGCAGAAAAAAAATTTCCCAGTGAATCTGATTTCAGTGATTTTACAAACGTGCCGGTTTCTCTTTGTAACTGATGGTTTAACCACATTTTAAATATTATCTCATGCATTCAGTCTGAGGTGATGCAGCTCCACGACATGATGACACACACACACACACACACACACACACACACACACACACACACACACACAGTTGTGTGACTGGGATCTACAGTCTGAGTTTTTCTTTTTCATCAGCTCTGACACTTTAAACTGTAAAAGAACCACATCAGTGTTTTTACGTTTCACTGAAACAACTTCGACTTCCTGTAGAAACTAAAGAAAATATGTCGACAAACAAAAAAACGTCTCTGAATTATTGATTTGTAAAGCAGGAAACTGAAGTTCTCATGATGGGGTCAGGTGCTGATCAGCTCGGCTCTAGAACGACGTGTGGAAGTGGAAGAAAGTGAAATGATCTTCCACTTCAATATAAAAACAAAGTTATTATAACAACATTATGAGTCAGTTTGACTCTGTTGTTGTTGTTTTCAGTTTCTCAGTTGAAATTCAGTCCAAAAAAAAACAAAAAACAAAAATCACTTTACATTACTGCGGATCATTTCCCTAAACAAAGCCGCTGTATTGTTTCAGATATTTTAATATTTGCCTCGGTCGTCCCGGCAGCGTGTGTTTACA
This sequence comes from Seriola dumerili, assembly GCF_002260705.1. Classification (NCBI taxonomy): domain Eukaryota; kingdom Metazoa; phylum Chordata; class Actinopteri; order Carangiformes; family Carangidae; genus Seriola; species Seriola dumerili. Next base: position 159,027 of record NW_019174799.1, on the reverse strand, counting down.
CTTATTTCCCTACAGTATGAAAATCAACCCGTTCAGACGACACGTCACCTTTTGATCTTGTTACTGTCACTTCAGCATCGTGTGGCGACGTCAAACCATCGAGACTTTAGAGACAAAAAGTAAAAGTCAAACATGATGTCGTGACTTTTCTCTCCAGACGCCGTGAGACTGAAACAAACTCAAATCTTAAACCCCGTGTTATAGTGATTTTAAGGTTTGTAGTAAACTGTAAAAACTCTGGCGTGGTTCTTTAAAATGTGTTTGTACTTCCTGTGTGTTTTGACCTCGTCCTGCTGCCGGGCTGTAGGTGGCGCTGTGGACGACCGTCAGTGGTTTTAACTACTGAACCTGTGGCTCAGTGCGTTAAAGTCTTCAACTCCTGCGTTCAGTCTCCAGTCATCAGAGTGTGTCTCTCACACACACACACACACACACACACACACACACACACACACACACACACACACACACACACACACACACACACACACAGTAATAAACTGTTAGTCGTTTACAAACTCACACACCTGGTAGAACAGAACTGAAACACGAGTGACAGGAAGTGACGACGTTCAGATTCTGACAGATCTAACTCTACGTTGAGTTCAAACTTCACCTGACTGATCATCTCTGTTGTCTGATCGATCTGTATTGATCCATCAGAGCTGTTGATCAGATCACATCCACAGAAGTCTGTCAACAGTCAGAAACGTTTATTCTTATGGTTTTGTTTCTATCCTCCATGTTTGTAGTTACTGGAACCACTTCACAATAAAACTACGCTTATAAAGGATTTATAAATGGTTCATAATTAGGTTATTAAACCATAAGCAAACAGTTATAAACAAGTCATAACAGTTTTCGTTGATGCAGGCTCACTATTTGGCAAGTTCAAGTTAAAGATCATTAATCTGACTACTGACTTATTACCATTTATTTAAAAGAGTCTTATTGTGAAACATATCATTTATTAATGAGTTACTACCAGTTTTGACCAGTTATTAATTAAGTCATTAGGAAAATAAATGATCCTTAACTTGATCTTGCCAAATAGTGAGCCGGCAGCAATGTATGAAAACTGTGTTGTAACTTGTTTATAATTGTTTATTTATATTAATAAAGTGTTAATAACCTAATTATAAAGCATTTATAAATCCATTATAAGTTTAGTCTTATTTTGAAGTGTTACCAAGTTATTTAATCACAATATATATGATTTTAATTTATATAAATTGTACAAAATGAAAGTTTCTGTTACACCGTCTTTTAAAATAGTGACTGTCCAGACGAATATTAAGCGTCTATTTATTTCTAAACTGTTCTCAAACTGAACTGGTTCATTTTCAGACTGTGGATCATTTACCTGTCGATCAGGACGAGTTCTGTTCTACCAGGTGTGAAAGTTTCACAACGAGCGTTTGTTAAATTTCCAGATTTGTGAACGGAGCCTGGCGTCATGATGAGTTTCATTCATGTTAAACCTCCAGTGATCAGCTGACGGAGCGCTCACTCTCCCTCTGCTGAAGTGTCTTTGAGCAAGAAGCAGACAGACCTGAAGGACGCCGATTCACCTGCTCTCCGTCTCTAACCTCTTCCTGCAGCTGCTCACACACCTGTGGCGGGAGATCATCACCTGATCATCAGGGAGGAAACTCCTCGTCCACGGGTCAGTGTCTGAAACCTTCATGAGTTTAGCAGGACACCTGGTCGCTTCTCATTAGCTAGGTGGCTAACGCTAACACACAGATCAGAACAGTGTTGGTCTCAATATCAGAAATCAGTCTTTTCAACATGGCCGCTCGTCTTCAGGTTCAGGTGCTCCAGGTGTGTTTGACTAATGGTGGCTGGCGAGCAGTTCGTCCAGGTCGGCCATCCACTCCTGGGGGTTCTGACCCTTCAGCAGGGAGTCGACCAGGTCGCTCTCGGCGGCGAAGCTCCCCGACGCCACGTTGTATCCGAACGACACCTGCTGCTGCTGACTGGCAGTCCTGCTCACCTGGTATCCTTGGTTACACTGCAGTCCCTGGCGGCCGTTGCCCTGCGGCTGTCCGAACGCCGTCATGTCGGGGAGGACAGCCTGGTTCTGATTGGCCTGTTGCTGTTGAGTCTGCTGCTGATTGGCCATCGGCTGGCCCAGGCTCTGAGGGTTGGGCGGCGCCCTCTGCTGGGCGGCAGCCATGTTTGTCTGCATCATCTGCTGCCCGGGGTTCATTCCTCCCATTGGGCGACCTCCGGGGTTTGCACCAAAGGGTGTGGAGCCCGGCGGCATCTTGGGAATGCGAGGCTGCTGCTGCATGTGGAAGGCGTTGGGCGTGTTGTTGAAGGCGTTGGGGGGCAGGCCGGTGTTACTGGAGGGCGGCTGGTTGGCGAGCTGCTGCTGCCAGGCGGCGCTCTGTGCCCCCTGTAAGCCGCCGGACATGGAGCCAGGGAGGTTGGCCCCCATGCTGTTCTGCATGGAGCCCGGCATGCGGGCGGCGGCGGCGGCCAGCTGCTGCTGCTTCAACATGGCGGCATTGGGCTGCGTCTTCAGGTGCTGCTGCTGAGCCAGAAGGTTCTGTCTGTACTGAGCGCTCATGGCGCCCAGAGGCTGGCGCTGCAGGCCGGGCTGCTGGGGCGGGTGACCCGGGTGGTTGGGGTGAAGGTTCATGTTGTTGTAGAGGTGCTGCTGGACATCCACGCCGCCGCCACCCCCTCCCCCCCCGCAGGAGGGCAGACTGATGTCAGCCTGGCTCGCCGCAGGGGGCGGAGCTACGCCGCCTGCCGGCCCACCGCCCTGACCCATGTTCATTCCCATCATGCCTTGGTTCTGAGGGAACATACGCTGTGACCCGGGGGCGGGGCCTCCCATGGAGCCGACGCTGCCCATTGGCTGAGAGGAAGCTGTGAAGAGACACGAGCAGTTTGATGAACAGCGACTCAACATTTGTTAATAATCGTAGAATAACTTACAACTTTATTTAAATTAGAAACACAAACATTTGATTCGTTTGTTCTTTTCAATTTAAAATCTCTTCAAATTCCTTGTTTTCCTGTTTTTGTCTTTATATGTATATTCATCATGTTTGTGAAGAACATTGCTTCAGTGTTTTTGTGAGAAATGTGTTTTATAAATAAAGTTTATTATTATTATTATTACTAATCCTGTCGATGTCCGGATCTCTGTCTCTCAGATCCTCTTGTTTTATTTTTCATTTCATCATATCACACACTGTAATCTGGAGAATTAAAACATGAAAATAACATCAGTAAATCAGTTTTTAAAAATTCAAATAGGCAGTTCTTAAAATATATATTTTTTAAATTCTGTATTAATTATTTCTATTGTTTTATCTTATGTTTCCTGGAGCCAGGTGAGTTATTATTTATCCAGCAGCAGTGAGATGATTTTATTTCACAGATGTAAATGTCGCGTCAGACTGATCAGCTCAGTCTGACGACGTGAGACTCGACAGTTCATCAGAACCGGACAGGTACTGATATTTTCCATTCAAATCAGTGGTGAGCATCATTTACACACTGACTGAGAGACACGTCTGTCCTGAACGTCACAACAACCTGGTCCTCCAGCATTTCAATGATCAGATCAGATAATACAGCGGATCCTCGTCCTGCTCACACACACACACACACACACACACACACACACACCTCTTCATTTCTTTCATGTGAACTAAAATAAACCTGAACAAACCGACACCAGCTGAGTTTTTGTGCTAGAAAATTATTATATATCATAATTAAAATGAGATTTCTTCACTGTTTCAATATTATCATGAGCTCATGTAAAATATCAGGTTGGTGTTTCCTGTACAGACGCGTCTTTACAGTGTTTCAGAAACATCTGGACAACCTTTACTTTTCTACATAATTCATTATAAATGTTCATTACACAATAATACAAAAGCTACTTCAGAAATATTAAATTAATGATTCATATTTTCTGTTTCTCATGTCACCTCTTCTTTGCAGGATTTGAATATATTTTAAATCTACAATAAATAAACACACACATTCAGATCAGATTTAAATTAAAATTGAATTTTACTTGTTATGAAATTTATTTTCTATTACTCAAAATTTACTAAATTACAACAAAACTTCAGTTTTATTAATTTTTTTTAGTTATATTAAGTTAAATATCAATAAATAAAGAAATAAACTCTGACGTCACATTCAAACTGTTTATTTCTATTTCCAAGGGGGAAATTAATTTGTTGATTTAATTGCATTAAGGATTAATTTCAGCTTCTGATTAATTTTTAATTTATAAAACTATATTCAGACTTGTTTTTCTGTCAACAAAGTTTTAATTCCATCATGTGTTTCACACTCAGGTCATAGATGGTGACGGTGTTGGACAGGACTGGACTATATCCAGTGGTGTTCCTAATATTCTGACCCCTCGTGTTCGAACGTTAGGACATGTAATGTAGTTTCACTCTGAACACAGTTGATGTGTTGATCCAAGTGTGTGTGAGCGTCTCTCTCAGACAGTCAGGTGTAACTTCCTGTACTCGTACCTGTAAACTGGTTGACTGGCTGCTGTGGGAAAGGGTTCTGATTGGCCGGTTGTCCCGGCTGGTCCTGGTACTGTGGCGGAGGTCGGGTCAGGCGTCTCTGAAGCTGCTGGTCCTGCTGCTGCCGCTGCTTCTCCTGCACAGAACAGGTCAGACACTTGTCACACACACACCTCACAGTGAAGCTGTGTTTTATAAAACTGATTATTATGAAATTAAATTAAACTCTGGTTCAAAAATCACACCTCAAAGACCAAATATTTAATGACTGAGGATCTGGACGCCACATTGGCTGGTAACTAAAACTGACCATGAATCGAGATGAATTATCAATAAAAACTCAAAAGTCAGTGAAAGCTGTGTCTTTGACCCATTTGTAAACAGTGATTGAGCTTCGATCAGCCAGCGCAGAGCGAACGCCAACGCGCCTCTGATCCCACGTTTTCCTTGCCGATCTCCAAAACCCGAAAGCGAGGAGAAAGTCAGGGTGAGGTGTGAACTTAAACACCGGGTTGAAGTTAGTTGGTTTGGTCTGATGATCAAACAGTGGACTGGTTTTAAATAAAGAATCTAGTTGAAGTTGGTGATAAATGAGATATTAACCAGCACGACATGTTTCACCACCTGAGTTTATAAGCTGTCATTCAGGTATTCCTCTTTGTTAAACAGCACCTGGATCACAACAGGATCAACAACATCTGGAAAACCCTGTAAAGACAGGCGAGGCTGTCATCATCATCATCATCATCATCATGATGGATGGCAGCAGAGACCAGTGACCACACTGACACAAAGGAAACCAAGGTCAAACTGCAGTGAGCTCCTGTGTGAACAAACAGCTCCCTCTAGTGTCTGAGATCAGAACAGTTTACAGCTGATACTTTTATTGTCGCTTCAATTCTCTTCCAAATATCTTTTATTATTTTATCTTTACTACTTTGTCCTAACTTCTTATGTGATTTTTTAATATCTTACTTTCATTAGTGGTTTTATTCAGAGCTACAGTCTTATGTTTTAACATTTTACTATCTTATCTTTATTACTCTTTCTCTCTTTGCTTTCAATGTTTCCTCAGTGCAAATTTATGAGATTCATTAGAGCGTTTCCTCACTTTCTCTTACTCATCTTATTTTTAGTCTTGTTTTTATCCCTGGTGCTGACTGAGGGTGAGCGGCAGTGTCCAGGTGCAACTCACCTGTTCAGCCATCAGCTGCTGCCTCTGCATGTACTGCTGCTGCTGTTTCTGCTGCTCCAGGATCTGCTGCTGATGCTGCTGCTGCTGCTGTTGCTGCTGCTGCTTCAGCACCGCTGCCACCTGGCTGCTCAGGTACGCCGTGTTGCCATGGTTACTTGTCATGGCGTTGGCCCCCGGCTGCGTTGCCATGCTGTTGTTTCCGGGCGCAGACGCCATGCTGTTGGCGGGGCCCGGGCCGTGTGGAGGAGCAGGGTAGTTGTTCTGGTCCTGTTCAAAAAGAAGGAAATGAAAGATGATGTAGACCTTCATGTCTCCACCAGGGGGAGCTGGAGAGATTATTCATTTAGAGATATTAATATGGAAAAATGATTTAAAGAACAAACTGATGAGAAAATCTCAGAAAGCAAAAACTTAAGGTCTGTCCTCATGGTGGAAACAATCTTTTAAGGGGATTGAAAATATAGTTTGTAAGTATCTAACTTAGTGAAACTTCACACTGTCGTCTTCAGATGTGCAGTAAACATAACAGTAACATAAATTAAAGTTGGTAGAAAGTTTCGGTGACGGCGTCAGAGATCAACAGTTGTGATAATAAAGTGTAACGTGCAGCAGGAACAGAGTGTCCCGTCTGCTCGGAGCAAAAACACAAGCAGGAGCAGCTATATTTAAATACACAGAGAGAGAGAATATGAAAGGCTGCTTTGTCATCGCCTCCCTTCACCCCCCTGTGTGAGCCTTAGCAACCAGCTGCTTGACACACACACACACACACACACACACACACACACACACACACACACACACACACACACACGCGGTGGATGTTAAAGCGTGGGGCCCAGGCCGGCCTGAAGCAGAGCAGCTGAACAAAAGGCCTCCCTGCTGCAGCCTGACTTCACCTCCACTCCACAGACTCAAACTGCTCTGTACTGGTCTTCATCTGCACCTGTTGGACTCAAACCAGTACGACCACAGACCAGTCCGACCAGTCTCACACGGACTCCCTGTGGAGATCAGAGCCACGGATAATAAACATGATCCCTGAAGATTTTCTTCTAACTTCACCATCAGGACAAAATTTACACTTTGACACAAAAACATCAAAGTCTGATGAAGATGAAGTCTGATGAAACGTCCTGATCTCATTCCCGCTCTCCAGAGGACGGACCCTTTCTACATCAACGAACCCAGACCTGCCCACTAGCGCCACCTTCAGGACACACTTCACACTTTAACTCCGTCACTAGAATCAGGATCTGATCAGTTTTATTGAATCTGAATTAATTTGAATCCCTTCATTAAACTAAATAACTTGTAACTAACTATGGTTTTTAGTCATTTTATTGTAATTTGGTTGGAAATTCAATTTTATGTTGTTTTATTATTAATTTCTTATGTTTTATTGTTTTCTAATGTTTTTACAACTTTTTAAATCTCTTGTTATTTTTTCTTTTCAGCTCCTCAGTGTGTGAAGCTCTTTGAACTGAACCAGCCTGTATGAAAAGTGCTGTACAAATAAAGTTTTATTAACTAAATGAACTGTGACTGTAAGTAACTAATACTATGAAAAACTAGAGAGATTAAATCTGAATCTCCTTTCTCGCTTTTACAAATACTGAAGGAGCTTATCAATTTAAAGTATTGATATAATATTAATAGAAGTTGAATAAGAATCTCCTGATGTGATCTGATCAGCTGGTGAAGACTCACCTGTTTGTTTGTGTGTTGAAATACAGAGTTTTGAAAATATTCCTCAATGTTAAGTTGACTGTAAATCAAGTTAAACTGTAAATCAACATTAGTTTAGTTTTTCTTTAAATAAAGTTTGATAAAATATTTGTCAGAATTAGAGCTTTTTTCAGAGCCACAGTTTTTCACACTTTTATTTCAAACACTGCAGTGTTCCTGTGATGCCGGCAGGACGTGAGACTCCTGTTTAACATTTGTTAGATGTCAAATATATTTTTAAACAGCTGCTCTTTGTTCAGCCGTGTCTTGACGTCCTGGACGCAGTTTAACGGCCAGTGTTCTCAAATAACTGAAGACGGTTTGATCAGAACTTGAATTAAAGCATAAACACTCAGAGCAGCAGTGAAACTAAAGCACAAGAACGTCCGCTCCGTCGACTCTGAACCTCCCATGTGAGAAGAGCTGAACGCCGGTGCCTTTGTTCGGTTCTTTTGGTGCAGAGCGTTTCTAAAGGAGTCGCTGTGTCCGGACTGGATCAGCCAGCAGGAGACTCTGCTGCCGCAACAGACTTTCATTGTTCAGGCTGTTCAGCTCCATCATACGTCACTGATCTACAGCTGTGTGGGAGCGTGGAGCTGAGTCTGGGTTTATTTATGAGACCACGACACATCACATTTAACACTCATGTTAATAAGACAGGGAGAATAAAAACAGACCTGCTCTCCTTTACACAGTAGAGGGGAATGAAGCTGTGTGTGTGTGCGTGTGTGTGTGTGTGTGTGTGTGTGTGTGTGTGTGTGTGTGTGTGTGTGTGTGTGTGTGTGTGTGTGTGTCCAGGAATGTGGTGCTGGCCTGGTTATGAAAGCAGAGCGGGAACACACTGATCAGCCTGTACACTTTGTTTTTGTTGCAGCGTTGTGATGTTAGCATGAATGCTACAGCTAACAGACACTCAAACCTCTAATTAAAGTCTTATAATTATCTAACATTATTATTATTATTCATAATGTATTTATATCTATTTTCCAGATTAACACTGACTGTAAACAAACAGGCTGAACTGTCGTCATGTCAAATCATTGTATTTGATTAATCAGCAATTTACCAGATAATATGAATTATTATTACTGGTTATAACAATCACATTATTTTGTATTTAAGTCATAACACATAAAATAAAAGTCAGTTCAGCACCTGTGAGTGTTTGTGTGTGTGTGTCTCACCTGTGTGTGTGTGTGTGTGTGTGTCTCACCTGTGTGTGTCTCACCTGTCTGTGTGTGTGTAGTGCGTGTGTTTGTTGTGTGTGTGACACCTGTGTGTGTCTCACCTGTGTGTGTGTGTGTCTCACCTGTGTGTGTGCTGTGTCTCACTGTGCGCGTCTAACTTGTCTGTGTGTCTCATCTGTGTGTTGTGTGTGTGTATGTTGTTGTGTGGTGTGTGTGTGGTGTGTGGTGTGGTGTTGTGTGTCTCACCTGTGCGTGTCTCACCTGTGTGTGTGGTATATGCTGACGGAAGTTCATGCTGTTCTTCTGTTTGATCTGCTGCTGGTGTCTGAGCAGTGTCAGCAGGGCGGCCTTGTTCTGGTTCTGGTTGTTGGGGGGCCTCGGTGGTCCGGGCCCGGCCTCAAAGTGCGACAGGGGTTTGGTGTTGTTGTAGTTCAGCATGGCGGCCTGGGCCTGAGCTCCGGGGGCTGGCGGGTGACTGAGAGGAGGCCCTGGCGTCGGGTGACCCAGCATGTTGGGGTGCCCGCCGGGGCCCGGCATGTAGCCGCCGGCCCCCGCCTTGGGAGAGCCCTTGTTGGGCTGACCGGGCATCAGCAGCTGCTTCTGGGCATTGGGGTTGAAGTCCTGGGGGTACAGGGAGGGGCTCGTGGGTTTGTCCATACCAAATGCGCCCCCTAGTGGGCTCTGAGAGGTGTTGGCCATCTGGGACCAAGGTGGGGGGTGGGCGTGGGGCGCCTGGTTGTGGAACTTGGCCCCCGGCTGTGGCTGTTTGTGCTGCATCTGGCCGTGGAGGTGTTGGACCGCTCGCTGCTGCTGGGCGGCCAGCTGCTGGAGCTGCTGGGCGGGGGACAGGTCTTTGGGCACCGGGGGCCCCGGAGGGAGGAGGTGGTTTGGGGGAGGCTGAAGCTGCCTGGGGGGAGGAGCCGGCTGGGATGGGGGCAGAGCCGGAGAAGAGGCGGAGGAGGAGGCGACGGGGGAGCTGGTGGGGTGAGGCTGCGGCCCGGAGGAGGTGGACCTGACGTGGGGGGAGCCGGTGCGAGAGTCCTGCTCAAAAACTGCAGAGGCCGGAGAGAACTCCGCCTTCACGCTCACCAGATCTGGAGGAAGTAGACCCTGTGACGACTGGCCTCCCCCACCACCTCCCGCTCCTCCTCCCACAGCCCCCCCACCACCCGGAGTGGGTGCCAGTTCCAGAGGGTCCTTGCGGTCCTCGAAGCCGTCATTGAGAATGTCTTGGATGTCCTCGTAGGCCACGGAGCAGTTCAGCTCCTCCATCAGCTCCGTCCACTCCTGCTCGTTCAGGTTCAGGTCGGGGAACAGGCTGTTGTTCCCTCCTCCCGACGGCGGCATGATGGGCAGGATGTCGTCCGGCTCCTGCTTCATCTCCTTCCGGTGGAAGTCCGATCCCGGCTCGCTGCTGTCCGTGGACTCCCCTGCCGGCCCGTGGGTCCCGTTAGAGTTCAAGGCGTCGCTGATGCCCAGCTTGGAGTCCAGCGGGGAGCCGTTGGCGGTGCCGTTGTCCAGACAGGCCTTCTTGTTGGGGGGAAAACCGTCGCTGAAACCGTTGACTTGATCTCGGCCCAGAGGAGAACCAGCGCTCTCCAGCTTCCTCTTCACCGTCTCCTGCAGCTGCAGGAACAAACAGAACCAGAGGTTAAAACAGCTGTAAATCGACATCACCATATCACAGACAGACAACAAGGGTTCAAACCCCGGCACTGCTGAAGTGCCCTTCAGCAACAAACTGAATCTGTTTGAGTCTCAGGAGGCAGCACGCGTCTAAACACATTTATTATAAATCCAGGTTATTAACAAGAAAATGTGATTGACACAAACAAACACAAAGACTGGATTCGGATACTAAATACTACATTGCCA
>NW_019174799.1:91025-143525 GCF_002260705.1 Seriola dumerili | reverse complement strand
CCTCAGATAATCTTACAGAACCTTCAAATCACATCAATGGACTCTAGATTCTCCTAAGGAACCAATAAAACATCATCGGTGACCACTAGAACCTCTTAAAGACCCATAGAAACTCCTCTGTGGACTAGACCCCCTAGAAGAACCCCCAGCAGCTCCTGAATCACCTCTTAACACCGCAAAGGATGCAACGGAACCTCCGGAGGTTTTGGTATTGGTTTGGATCTCTCTCCAATTATGCAGAACATTAGAGCCTGTTCCAACAGGCAGATACAGTCCTGATCCAGAGCTGATCCAGACCTGCAGCCTGTTCAGAGTCCTGCAGTTTAAAACCAGCTAAATCATCCGACAGGCTCAGCTGCTGCGACACTATCAGATGGACTTTGTATTCTTCTACATTCCACTCCTCTGTTTCAGCTGAGTTTCAGGTAACACACACCTGTCCTCTGTGTGACCACATACAGGAACTGGGAGGACTTTCACAGACTGTAACACAGTCAGGGGTGAAACCCTTCAGTGTTTTATACAGGACTGCTGCCACCGAGGATGAAACATTAAACCAACACAGATAATAACATAATCTGAAATACTGGGATATGACTTGAGTGTTAGTTTGCACATTAAGATTTTTTTCTATTCAAAACATGAGAGCAGCTCTTTTAATATTATGGCTGGTTTGAGTTTTGACTATAAAAAGTGAAGAGTTTGACTTGTAGCTTTAAAAATAGAAACTGCATCACTGAACTGAACATACTGTTGGTGTTCAGACAAATCTGATCAACCTTGAACACAAAGAAATATTGATAACTACGGTTAAGCTGTTGGAACAGGCAGATATTTTGATAATATATTAATCGTGACTCATTTTTGAAATAAAAATAGTGACACAGTGACAAGTATTCTCTGATTTCAGCCTCTCTAATGAGAAGACTTTCTGCTTTTCTTTGTCACATCATGATAAACTTTATATATTTTTGTTTATTTGGACTTTGGATCGAACAAAACAAAACATTTGAAGGCATCATTTTGCTCTGTGAAGCTGTGATGGGCATTTTTGACATTCTTTGATACTTCATAGATTAATCAATAATGGGAATAATCAATCAGTCTTGGAGTGATGGTAGCTTTCAGTCATGTGTTTTGAACTGGGCTACAGTTTGGTTCACAAGTGCACCTTTAACCAGATACCTATTCAAACAGGTATAGCTACAAATAATGAATACTTTTGTTAATGTTTAATGTGTACATTTTTATAACTGACTAAATGTCAGAGAAGAAGAATAAATGCCAAACCTCAAAGTGAACGTAAAGGTTTGACTTTTTTTATTCAATAATTATTAATTAATCTGTTTAAATAGATTAAATTATCAACTGACAATTCATTTTCTTTGTTTTCTTTGAGCACCAAAATACTGCAATAAATACTAGACCAAAAGGGGAGGAGGTCAAAGGTCAAAGTCTGGAGCTGGCTGAGATCTGGTATCCTCCTGAAGGACACTTGAGCAGGATGAAGGTTTTAAACGAGTTAGTTTGTGTCTGCTGAAGCAACCACAGGCGACCACACCGGCTAAGGCTGCTGGGAAGCTGAGATCACGTGACCAGACAGTACAGCCACAAAAACAACACTTCCTCTGTCAGTCACGGAGGACACACACACACACACACACACACACACACACACACACACACACACAGAGAGAGAGAGAGAGAGAGAGAGCAGTTGTTTCACCTGAGCTGAGATCTTTCAGTCAAGTGTCATTCAGACCAGAGAAGGTGCAGAATGTCACTGATCAGCAGCTTCGGCACCAACAATCATTGCGATGAGCTCTAATTAACAAACCCACAGCTCAATATCTGTGAGACACATCTAACGGCTCACACTCACACCGCAGCTTCAGGCTGTCTGAGACGGAAAGTGACAGTTGTGAGAGAAACATGGTGAAATCTGTGGTCCGGGATCTCACCATGAGACGTATCCACTGATGGACAGTTTGGTGGCCAAAGACCAAAGTCCAATTGCTATAACTCACATCTGCAAACAAACCAATCAGAATGTAACGTGATTTGTAACATGTTAATTTTTAAAAATATTTTTTTAATTATTAAAAAAAATAAATAATAATAATAATTTTTTTTTTAAATTATATTGGTTATTTTATTATACAAAATTTATTATTTTTATTTACCTATTTCGTATTTTCGTTATGTTATTTTCTCTTTCATTATCTTTGATGTTTCACTCCTGTGTTTTCTCTTGCAGACTGCTCTGTATTTTGGAAAACTCAATAAATAAATTGTTCAAAAAAGAATGTAACATGAGATAATGCAGAGTACACTATGCGACACAACATGTCGTACGTGTTACTTTTGAATTAAGTTTGTTCACACTCACACACACAAACCACAACAATGGAGGTGAAAGGAAAAACAAAGATTGTGTGACTCTGGCAAAGACGAGCTGCGTTCAGAACATAAGAGCAGCTCGGATGATGATGATACAGTGAGCTGATGATGTGTCTCTGCTCTTGTGCGTTATTCTCCATCGTAGCGCTAAGATTCACCAGACACTCATCACACTATCTGACAGCCTGACACCGATATCGTCCGGTCTGACACAGAAGCAGTATTTTATCGGACCTCCCCCCACCATCATAATAACCAGAGCTGTCAGATCCCAGTCAGATTTTAAACAATTCTTAGTTCACCAGGCTTTCTTCAAATAATTTATTATGTAATGGAAATATCTTCACTCTTTGGGCCCAGATGTTGTCATGCAGAAGAACATACTGTAATCTATAATCAGTTACACTCAGGATGGTGATATGATGATAATCACTGTGACACAATATAAAGTTGTCTATCAGGACTGGTTGAATTTTTACATGATCTTCGCATCAATGTGATGACGAAGGCTAATTTACACTTGTATCTTCTTCACTCGTTATTTTATCCATTACCAGTTGCTCAGTTGATTTTTTTTTTGTTTAGAGCTGCAACGATTAGTTGAACAGTTAGATCATTTCAGACATTTTTTACTTGAGCATCAAGGCCAGCTGTAGCTTGAACCTGATGATGTTGCTGGTGTAATCAAACCAGTTGATCAAGGATAAGAGCAGTGACTAAAGCCACAGCTACCAGTTTATTGATTATCACTTAATCTACCAGGTAAATGTCCAAAAACAGTTAGTCAACAATTGTCTGACCAACCATCCAAAACCCAAAGATATTTCATTTAATCTAATACAAGACAAAGAAAAGCAGAAAATACTCACAATTAAGAAGCTGGAAACTGAGTTTTAGCTTAAAAAATGGTTCAAACTATTAACCGATTAATCACCTAATGTTTAATCTCTAGCAGTGACCCTTCACTACATGGTCCACCACTAATGTCTTGCCACAAATACACAACATTATCGTGAGGAACATTTGGTGATAGTATTGTTCTGTGCTTGTCATTCCCACCACTAGAACAAAACTTATTAAAGCAACGTGCCACCAACGTGCCAAGGATCTGATTTAGAGCCTCTGTGACCCTGCCTGAAGCACCTACAGCTGTCACTCTGGGTGGTTTATTCCTGCTGCACCAGCCTACTGTGTGTCTGTGCTCTAACATCCAGCCTGTGTTCAGTGCTCACTCACCGCTATCAGGGTGCTATTCCGGCTCTGCTCCGCCGCCGTCCCTCCGCTCTCCCCGAGCTCCGCGCTGCCGCCTCCGCTGCCCGGCGCTCTCTGGCCGGCCTGGTCGCCGCTGGGCTGGGGCTGCCGGTGTTTGTTGGACCGCTTGGCTTTGGCCTGCAGACAGCGCTGGTGCAGGGCGAAGGTCTGCTGCCTCTCCAGCTCCAGCCGCTCCAGCGTCGCGTTCTCGTAGCGGCTCTCGCAGCTGTTGTGATGCTGCCGGAAGAGCTCGATCCTCCGGCGGAGCCTCTCCATCACCGCGCTGTGTCGCGGTGTAACAAAATCCGCCATCATCAATACAGACTTGTAGTAAACTCCCGGCTCAGGTTTCGTCCATAAAATGCTGAATTTGGCTCTTTTCTCTCTGGGCGTCTATACACCCCCCCTCGCCCTCTACAAAGACTCCTGTGCTGGCTCCATGGAGGCGACCTTTGTCTTGCTAATGGCCTTCAGTCACAGCGGCACTCACTGCCGGAGAGGAAAATTGGGTTTTTGAGGTGCAATACCATTCAGCCTCCTGAATTTAACCACTTAAACCCAAGTGTACAGTATGAACCTCGTTAAATACAACAGCTCATTTAAGTTGCTGTGTAAAACAGAGCTACTGGAGTCCTGCAACAGAGCCGCATTCCGCCCGAGTTTAACCCCAAATCAAAAACACACACCTCATGTATTTAACCCCGTGGTATGAAAACAAACCACGGTCCGCTACTTCTAGCACAAACCATTTAAATTATTTTCACTGCATTGAAATCTCCAATAATGAAACAGTGCTGTTGCTGTCTCGCCATCAAACTAACTCCCGTCGGGCTAAGTTAAGTTAGCACATTCCTCCACTCACAAATCAAAGTTGGAGCGTCGAAAATTCCTTAAAAACTATCTGAGCTGCCGTTAAATTGTGGTTGTTCTGGAACTAGCTGGCGTTAGCCTCCAGCTTTACCTCCACGCCTTTACTGGAGATGATGTTACAGTCTGCGGGGGCATCGTAACGGCTCCCCAACTTGTCTGAAACTTTATTTTGTTCAAGTATTCGGAGTTAGCTTAGGAAGGTAGCCAGCAGGGCTAACTGGCTAGCGCTTCTGGGCTTCTTCTTCACAAACTTGGCAGCGATTACTCCGCTAATAAACACATTATTTTATCCAATAACGCACTTTCACACACGAGAAAACAAACGACAGGACTTCCCAGACAATTAGAGCTTAGTGAGTTTTTAAATTCACTTACTGTGAAAGTGTAGCTGTCCGCTCTTCCTACAGCATCTGTCTAACAGCTGATCCTCCGCCTCCGTGTAGCCGTTAGCCGCTAGCTGCTAACGCTATGTTTTGGGTAACGATAGCTCGACTAGCTGGCTGGCTAGCTAGGTGGCTAGCATGAAACATTTAAATAAGGCATCATACTCTAAATGTATTTCCCCCGAGGTGCCGTCGCGGATAACCCTCCCCGTGGCCGAGCCCGAGTCGGGATGGTTACGGCTGTGAAGCGGAGGGTCGTCAGTCAGAAGGGGCTAACTCGGTCCCTCTGTGCTGCTTCTATTGTTTTCCAGCGGACAGGCAGGTCCACGCCGCCATTTTGGGAACTTTCTCTTTTTTTCCATCAGCGACAAGAGGAATGTCCCTGCGCCCGCCTCACCGATGAGTGACAGAGGAGACAGCCAATAGAGAGCGACCGCAGCGTTGAGAATCAAAAAGCAGCCCAATCAGAGCTGAGAATCCGCCCTAACGTCATGGAGTAGCCCAATTTATAACTTCAATTTAAATATCATTTATTTGTGTGTTTATTTATGTTCACCTGTGTTATTTTATTGTATTTATTAATTTCAATTCTTTAAAAAAAATATGTAGTTTTATATTTTCATTCATTTATTTTCGCCTATTGTACTTTTATCATTTAAATTATTATTTCTATGTGCTGTTGTATTACCTGACTGATTGTACATGTCCTTTAAAAAAAAAGATAATTTAAATATCAGTAAAATTTAATTAGTTTTTTACACAATGTCTTTTGGGTGATTTTACAGGTAACAGCAAAAGCCTTCTCTCATATGAACAGATGTAAACTTTTACAAGAAAAATAAAGAGTAATGTTGCCATGGATTCAGTGAGTTACACTGTGGGGCAGAACTTAAACCCAATTCTTTTTGGCCATCTTGTAGATTTAAATATGTCGGATTCACCATTATATTTATCTATCTATCTATAATTTGATACGAACTATCTCCACTGATGAAAGTCCAGTATCAGAAGTAGCTTCCAAAGCTCCTCAGACTGCAGTTTGTTGTGTTTCCTCCCCTGCACTGATGGACAGATGGTTCATCCAATCACCTGACAAGTATTTTAGAAATTTTACTTCAAAAATGACAAAGAATAAACGATCAAAGCTGTTGCCAATTGATTTTCCGGCAATCAGCTAATCATTTAATTGACAAATCATTTCAGCTGATCTACTGTATATTATGGGGGTCAGTTGGGGTCAGTCGGGGCCCAGCAACATATTTTTACCCCTCAGGAGGTTAATCCAGCCCTGCTGCTTAGACACACACAAAAACACAGTTGCAGTGGTGATGTATCTGTCAAACATGAATCTAACTTCAAACAAAGAATGTTTAACTAAGAACTCAACAAATAAAACCTTTTTAATAATCATCAGAAATTAAAGACATTTTACCAAATAATGTTGCTGTTGAATCATCATATCATAACCAGTGAAACAGGAAATGGACTTCATCTTCAGTCTCATCTAAATCAGTCTTTCCTCGTCAAGAGTCGACAGTAACGTCCCTGAATGTTTTTCTGCTTCACATCAGGCGGCAGCTGCTTTTCATCAGACATGTTGACATTTCAGGTTCGTACCAAACTTCCACTGATCATCTCTGTCAGGAACAATTTGTGCTGAGCATCGTGAATATTAAACTGACCTGTTTTGAAATATAAAATGTGAATAAAATCTGACAATATAAAGTTTTCACTTCTCTAATCCAGTTAAAGATCTTCATACTGAGCTGCTGCTCTGAAGCCGAATCTTCACGTTTGTGACTTTTTGGATGTTTCCATCTCATATGTCCACTCCAGATCAACACTGGTGGAAGTTTATGAGCTCCCATAAATAATAAAGGTGTTTTGATTGTGAAAGTAAAACTGTAGAGACTCTGAGAGGAATATTTAAAAAAAAAAAAAGAAGTCTGGATCAGACTCACCTGCAGAGACACACAGATAAAAAACACACAGCAGCTTCTCATTCAGTTTCCATTCAGCCTTTTTATTCATCAAAACAAATGTTGACTGCGTGTCCACACTCACACATCAGGCTCCATCATCACAGTATTTCTATTCAAAGCTGGACCGTCCTGTGGCGTGTCAGCAGGTCCACCTCTCTACATAGTGTGTACATCAGAAACAGGCTGGGCCGACCAATTAGTTCAACACAAAGTCAACAAAATAATAAAAAGTTAATTGTTACAGAGTCATGTAAAATCTCACCAGCAGATACAGTGTTCAGTCTACAGTCTGTTAGCTACAGGCAGCTTCAGCCGGACACGACCAGAGGGAACAAACAATCAGAGAGTAAAGGAGGAGAGAGAGAGAGAGGGAGAGAGAGAGAGAGACAGAGAGAGAGACAGAGAGAGAGAGAGAGAGAGGATGACTGAAACATGAGTCCTCGATGGGAAGGTAACGCTGCTGCTGGAGGAGACTCATCCTAAAACCCAAAACACTGGATTTACAGCAGAGGAAAAAAAACAGACTAAAAGCAACAGAGTTTACAGCCAAAACCAAACAACTGCAGCTTGTGTTTACCCGAAGAAGAGGAGGGAAAATAAAAGGTTAAATAAAGGTCACCTGGACATGGAAGCGGGGACCTCCGGTTTACCTCAAGGCCCCGAATCTGAATTCACCGACAAAAACCTCAGACTCTACAAACTGCCTTCGACCAGTCAGTCGACCTGCCGATCACCTGACTCACATCAACAGGAAACAGACGTTTAGAGGATGGAAAACTGAAGTCTGACAACGACAGAAACAGACACATCAACAGTCACCTCATGGATACAAGACTAATGCAGGTGCGTTTCTTTTCCACACACACACCTGTTTTATTTCACTCGGTCACAGTGAAGTAAAGTTGGACAGAAAACCATCGTGTTTTTTTTTTTTCATAATGAACAAACAGGAACACAGACGTCGTCTTTACACTCAAAGATCATGGAAGAATTTTTCACGTTTTTTATTCAAGAACTGAAAAGTGGAAATTTCATCCTGATGGTGGAGCTGGAGGGAAGGTCAGGAGGTCGACTGATCAGTAAACCATGTTCATCAATAGTTTCCCGTCGATGGACTGACCGTTTAGTTTGAACAGCAGCCTCTTTACAACCACATCTTACTGTGTTATAAACCCTTCACTACACGTTTATATACTGACTGTAAAGGTGAAGACAAAATGTCGTTCGGACGGACAAACAGGAAATCAAGCGATTCTCATTCAGAGTTTTTACGTCTGGAACTGTTTCTCAGCCCGACGTCGAGGCGATGGCGGCCGCGACTCATCAGCAGCAGATGGAAACACAACCTCATCTTTGAAGTCTGCTCAAGTGTGATCACATGACCCAGGTCTGAAGCTTCTGAGCCTGAGGTCATGTGATTACAGCTGAGCACACTCCAGTCCTCAGATGAAGAGCATGAGATGTGGTGAAAGCTGAAAGTAAGTGGACCTTGAGTTCAGATATTTTGTCTAAAGTAGAGGTTAAGAATGAACATCAAGCTCAAGTGCCAACTCTTTTAAACATGGGGCAGAACTCCGGCCTGGATCCAGGATTCATGTCGGAGGACGTCGGTGATCGGCGGAGGTTTGATAGAGGTGTGACAGAGGTGTGACAGAGGTGTGACAGAGGTGTGACAGAGGTGTAGCAGGTGGACAGGTGTTGAGGTTAAGCGCCTGAGTTTTTCCCCTTTAGTGCCTTTTTCTTTTCATATGGGGTTGATGAAAGAGGGACCGAGTGTCTGTCCATCTGCCGACACAAGTTTTCAGCCGCAACAAACACGACAGCAGCCGATTCCTCTGACTGAAGGAGGTTCTACTGTGAACGTCATCAACCACACGTGTCGATGTGAAACTGATCCAGGACCAGGAAACTCTCACATCCTGCCAACCTGATGGACAGAGGCAGGAACTGAGCTGCTGTCACGTTTGTTTGGACTGAAATCACACAAAGAAGAAAAGATGGAGGGAGGGTGAAGCAGATAAAATCTACTGTCACCATCTTGTGTCTCTGACCTGTTGAAAGTTTGTTCTGACAAATAAAAAGAAGTTTCATCTGCTGCTGCGTCGCCGCGCTGACGCCACAGTTCTGAACGAGAACCGGTCCGACCAGATCCACCTCCGCTAACCAACAGCTGACACCTGCAACTGACAACAGCTGTTCCTGAACGCATCACCACAAGTCACAACAACATACACTGACCTTCCTCTGACCTCTGACCTTCCCTGCTGCCATCAGGACAATAACACACATCAAAAACACTGAGGAGACAAAACGTCAGCGAACGTCCGTCACAACAACATCATGAGAAGAAGAAGAAGAAAGAAAAGTTCATGTCAGCCGGAGTGTTCTCATCTCACTTCTTGAAACATCAGCACGCTAACTGAAAAGTTGTGGCTTTCTTTAAGGATGCTAGCAGGCTAATTTACAGACTCCTGGAAGACGAAGAAGTCGGCTGTTAGTGGGTTAAGATCATCGCTAGTTACTTAGATTATCTGAGGACTTGTTAGCAGCCTGTTGATGATGCTCTGCTACTTTAACCTGTAGTCAAGTAGGCTAATTAGCAACACGTCACTGTTGTCGCTAACAAGCTATTTCAGCTGGTAAATTAGACAGTGGTTGGCAAATTAGAGAGAAGTTTAGCGGGCTAACTAGCAGCCTGCTGGTGGGATCATTGGGTTGTTAGATAAATCTGATACTAGTCTCCACACTGTTGGTTAGTTATCTGTCTGTCAGGAGACTAGTTAACAAGCTGTTTACAGGTGATTGACCAGGTGTCATGGCAGCACTTCCTGGATTGTTTGGAGGTTTATCTTGACTTTTCTTTCAGTAGCTTGATTGGAGGATAATGCTAACGCATTAGCAGCCTGTTAGCAGCCCGAACAGGACCATGAGAGCCAGACGTTCTGCCTGTCTGGAGAGGAATTTACAAACTGTTTACAGGCTGTTTAAGGCCTTACTTGACTGTCTGATTCTCCAGCTGCTGGTGGGCTGTTTACTCTACTGAGAGGCCTGTTAGCAGGCCATTCAACATCTTACTGTAGGTTGATTTACTGGCTGTTTGCAGGATGATCCCGACAGCTGAAGCCTAATGATGTGACTGCTGGTCGGCTGCTTCAGGTTGTAGGATGACTAGTAGAGTCACATTTCCCCCTGTCAGCAGACTCACTAACAAACTGTTTACACGCTGTTTAACGGGCCGTTGGTCGGGCACGGCTCTTGCTAGCGGGGTGGCGGCAGGCGGCGATCAGGACAGGAGACGTTGGTCTCGTGGGTTTGAGTCTGCTCAGGTGTTGTTAAGGAATGATGCAGGAAGTTTTAGTTAATCTCAGTTAATCTCCTTTAATCTAACTCAGTCCTGTTCATACTGGAATCATCATCATCATCATCATCATCATCATCAGGCGTCCATATCTTATTTAGTTTCCTGTCGGCTTCGCTGCTTCCATGGGATCCATTTAGGCTTCATCACCTCGGAGCAAGGGTAGAAGAAGAGGAGGAAGAAGGGGGGGCGGGGGAATTTTAGGGGAGTGGGGGGTGTTGAGGTCAGGGCTTTGGATTCAGAGATATCAGTCCCTTCTGACCTTCCTGTTCCTGGGAGATCTCCGCAGAATGTCGTCCTCCGACTTCTGCAGAGGAAACGACCACAGTCAGCTCACTTTAATGTGACACAGTGCATCATGGGATTGTTAGCAGCTGCTTTAGTTTTCTTTAATCAAATAAAATTATTTAATCCAAGGAAAATTTAAATGTAAGAATCTTTTAAAGAAAAGAGATGATCTATGTCAACACTTTTATATTTTATAAGAATATATGTCAACTTTCCTTCTATTTGTCAGAAGAAGAAGGAGAAAGAAAAGCTTCTTATTAGAAACAAAACTGAGAAAATTCAACATGTCAGAACCTTGACTGAAACTAAAAATGTCTCCTCACCTCATCTGCTGCTGCATCCTTCTCTTCATCCTGCTCTTCATCCTTCTCTTCGTCCTTCTCTTCATCCTTCTCTGCTTCCTCTTCCTCTGCAGGACTTTCCTCTCCCTCGCTCTTCTCTCCTGCAGCTGAAACAGAAAACGTTGGATCAGTCAGACGGACGGAGACAGAAGAAGCAGCTTTCCTCTGAATTCCAGACATCACACCCACCTGGACTGCTCTTCTCCGCCTCTTCAGCCTCCTCTTCCTCCTCCCCCTCCTCCTCCTCCTTCACGTCGGGCTGAGGTGCGTCCGTCTTCTTGTACTCTGCCGGCGTCGCTGGACTCTTCTTCTGCAGGACAAACAGGAAACGGGTCAGTTTGACTTTAACGTCAAACACAGAAAACCTTCAGCTCATGAACAAGAGGTTTTCCAAACTCTAACACCACAACAAAATCATCTGGAAAAGAGTGACTAATAATTATAAACTATCTAAATATATTTAATAACATCTTTAATTATTATTTCTGTGAATAAACTTGCTCTCAGACTCTTGAAGCTGCAGACTGATGATAAATACTTCAGCCTCCCTCTCTGTATCCACCTGTTCTGTTCCTTGCATGAATCACTTCCTGTTAAACAGCCTATGTTTGATTGATCTTCAGTGGGAAAGTCAGAGGCCACGCCCCCTCAGAGGAAGGAGGCTGGACATACGAGTCAGGTCGAGTAGATCTGAGGTTTATAGATTCTGGATCCAGCTGATTCTGCTCATCGACTGGATCTGATCAAATCCAGGTGACACTTCACCTCTGAAAACCTCTGTCCTCGACTCAGATTAAGATGTACATTTCATTATAGATATAATATGACCGGTCAGCTCTCCGGCCAATCAGAGAGCTTGTTAAATCCCATGACCAATGGGATTGTTTAACCTGGTTTTACCACTGAAGGTCTAGAGTGTCAGAGAGAGGCTGACAGGAGAAGCTAAATGGCTAAGCTAATCGATTAGCTAACAGCATTTTCAATTAGAATTACTAAATATATTTATAAATGGTTTATTTAATGATGTTTTATTTTTAAATCCATTTTTAAATCTGACGCATTTATTGATGATTAATCGTTTATCTATAAATTCTTTTTACAATTCCTGTTTTTAATTTCTATTAAAAACTGAAATTAAGGAAATGCTTCATTAAAAATGCAATAATTGTAGGAAGTTGAAGTTGGTGCAAGTTGTAGGTAAACATGGTCGCACGCTCTCCTTCCTGAGTTATAGCACTGAATAATTTGACCTCTGACCTTTTGGATATAAACTGTCATCACTTGATTTTATCCTGAGACATTTGAGTTAAATTGTGTCAGAATTAGTAAATGAAGTCGTGAGTTATGGTTGAAAACGTGTCATGAGGTCACACCGACCTTGACCTTTGACCTTTAGCCACCAAAGTCTAATCAGTTCACCCTTGAGTCCTGGTGAATGTTTGTGGCAAAAGTTCCCTGAAGGCGTTACTGAGATATCACGTTCAGGAGACGGACAGACGCTCTGAAAACAAAACGGCCGCTGCTCTGACCGTCGCCGGCGCGGAGGAATAAAAAAAAGGAGTCATTGATTAATCGACTCTTTCAGGACTCGATGAGCAGAATTTGATCAACGACGATTCAAATAAACTCCAGTTCAAACTTTTCCTCCAACATGTGTTTGACCTTTGACCTTCATGAACACAGGGTCTTCAGCTCTACACTACAGAACCACAGAGACACAGGACAGGCACAGAGAGACCGACAGACAGGACACTGAGGACACAGCTACTCTAACGGGCAGCGGCAGTCACCGGGCCTGAGGAGGCGGCGGCGGCGGCGGCGGAGGAGGAGGCGGCGTGGCGTCCAGCTTCCTTAAACTCTTCCTGTAAGTTGGTGAGACTCAACTGACCCTGAGCTGATCCTGACGACCTCTGTGGACAGTCACACACATCAGACTGAGACGTCAGCACTGACAACAGGCTGCATGATGGGTAATGATGGGATCCAGTCCGTCCCTTTGACTAAGAGCCACGCTTCTCTATTATGTTGTAACATGTTGTCTGTGTTTGAATCACTGATATGTTATACATATGTTATTACACCTGGACTGCACTGATGTCATATTTATATTTGTCTTTATATTATTGTGAAGAGATAAAACACAGAATTAAATTTAACACCAACCCAAGATTTCAGTGAGAACCAGAACAGAGATTATTTTCCAACAGCAGGAATTTACTCACATTTCTATCTTTTGTGTCGCTGCAGAAGAAGAATTCCTTTAACATGAAACCTTCCCCAAACAGAATGCAGTTGTTTTAACAGATGTTTTATAATCTTGGCATCTTATATATTTTAAATTCTATTTTAAAGTTTTATTTTTATTACAATTTTGCAATGTTATTGTTAATTATTCGTAAATTAATGTTCATGTTCTTATGTTTTTCATGTTCATTCAGGAGATTTCTATCTCAGCGTGATTTACTGGAATAAATAAATAAATAAATAAATAAATAAAAGGTTAAATAAATAAAAATAATAATATTATTAATTAATCACTAGATACGACCTGGATGAGCAGCAGGAAATGAATGGATGGATAAACAGATGGAAAGAGTAACCAATTAAATATTGACGTATTTATTTAAGATCCACATTAGACCAGAGATCTGGAGGAACACAACTGGAGTTTATCCAGTTTTTGTTAAAAAGATATATAAATATAAATTTGATATGTGATCCATAAAAGGCAGCTCATGTGTCCAATGTCTGATATTTATGAATTATCTAATTATATAGAAAAATACAGACTCTCAATGTAGTTTACTAGAAACGCTAAACCTTAAGTTTAATATTCACGTGTTTGGGAACATTTAAGATCTTTGTGAATGAAAACTGAGACCAACGTCTTTGGTTTTGTTTTTTTTTTTAAACTGAAATCCGACTTTGGAAAACCTGCAGGAATCCTGTGAAGTGTGTGTGAAGTGTGTGTGAAGTGTGTGTTCACAGGTAAACAAGTTCAGGAACAACATGTAGAGAAATCAGTGAAACTTTAGATCGACTCATGTTTATAACCGTGTGTATAACGGTGTTTCAGTGGAATTAAGACAGTCTGACTAAAGTCACTGCAGTGTGTGTGAGTGTGTGTATGTGTATGTGTATGTATGTGTGTGTGTGTGTGTGTGTGTGTGTGTGTGTGTGTGTGTGTGTTACCTTGCCGGTGCAGCAGAACACGATGATGAGGACGAGCGGTAACGCCACGGTGAGGACGTAGACGACCCAGAGCCAGGGACGCTCCTCTGCAGCGCTCAGCATCTGAGCTGCCAGACCAGGCTGCAACAACAAACAAACAAACAAACAAACATGAGAGGAAACATTAGTAAACAACAACAACAACAACAACAACAACAACAACAACAACATGAGACAAACAACACAACACTTCAGTTAAAGAGCGTCACTGACTGTCTCCAGCCTGTGGACCGGTCAGTTAACGAGACGCTGCCGCTGCTGGAGAGATCAAGTATTTAAAGTTTTTTATTTTTCACATGTTGTGAGCAGCAGGAACTAAAGCTCAGAGTGCAGCAGGTGGAGGTGGAGCTGGTGTTATGAGCCTGCTACAGAGGGATAAAATGTCCCTGTGAGCTGTGTGATTCAAGTGTTAGTTAATAATGATTTTAAAAATAAGAGGAAGTGGAGTAAAGTGAGGTCACTGACAGAGAGCTGACAGCCAATAGCAGAGCTGCTAATGAATCCATCACAGACCTGTGTAAATGAACAAGTAAGTTTTTAGTTCCTGTCTTTGTTTAATGCTGAAAATCTTTTACTGATGAACATTAAAGTGTTCGTAGTTCGTAGTTGATTCGGATAAAGTTTGAGCTTTCACTTTAGAAGCTGCTGCTTCTTGGATATTTGTATGAGAAGAGATTGTGAAAGTGTCACAGTCTAAACTTGGATAAAACACGCAGTGTTCCTTTAAGGAAACCAACTATGACTAGAGTTTAAAGTCATAATAACAGCTTTAGTAATCTGAGTGTCCCTGAACGCAGCATCTGTCTGTTAAAACGAGTGAACCTTCCTGCTCTGAGTCAAACTGTCCCAGGTGGTTTCTCTTATTAACATCACAACATCTATTTCTGTCCCACTCAGAGACTCCGCCTCCTCCAGAGGATTACATCATCACTGAGAGTCAAAACAAACATGTCACGTTTCATGACAGAGAGAAACTCAGGACGTTACATTTAACCAGAGCGAGCGAAAACGGTTATTGTTTTTTAAACTGACCTCAACGAATTCATTCATTCATGAATAAAGTTTAAATGAACTTCCGACGTTTCATCAGAGTCCAGAACCAGATCCAGAGATCTGATCCAGAGAGCCGACACATTTACACTTTTTATCACTTTAAGTCTCTGTCCGGTTTATCACCTTCTTATACTTTAGACCTGATCCTCGAGCTAAACTCTGTCATCCGTCCCAAAGCCTCGAGGAGATCAGGCTCCAGTTTAAAACACACCTGTATAAAGCAGCTTCTAATTCTTGACTTCAATGTTTTTATCTTTGGTTTCTATTTCTGGTTTCATTTTCTTCAAACACCAGCTGGTTGGACTTATGTGAACTATATTTTGTACTAAAAAAATCTTTTTGATTTCAGTTGAATGTTGTTTTTCTTCTTTTTATTATGAGGTGATTTTTGTTGGTCTTGTACCAAACAAACAATATCCCTTTAACATCTGCAGAATATGACCTGTAGGTCGGAGCGTCTCTGTAGCTCCACAACACTGATGGTGCTAACAATGCTAACGCTAACAATACACAACAATGCAACACATTTTACCTTCATCTAAAGAAACTGCAGCTGCTGTGATTGATTGAACTTGGATATATTGAGATTCTGATAATTGTGCAGCTCTATTTCGTACCAAAGAAGTACAAGTGTGATCTGGAGGTGGTTGGATATTTAATTTTCTTGTTGGTAAAACAACATCTGGTTGGGGAGTCTTCCTGGTCGGCTCGCTCTCATTGGCTCCTGCAGGTTTCTGCTGGATATTCCTTCACACCTCAGGATTTCAACAGTCTGTAACATAATGCCTGTCGCCTCCTCACACTACAGGATCATATGGGCAGATAATCAGCTGATGACCCTCCACTGTGGGACCAGCATGACTCCATCAGTCTGGACTCACCTCAGCGGCGCCCTCTGCTGCCTTCTTCAGCCCCCAGCCGTCGGTGGCCCAGCGCTCGGCCGTGCTGCGGTCATTGGTGATGAAGAAGTTGTCGAAGAAGATGTCGGAAGTCATGGACCAGAGCTCCAGTCCCACGGCGCTGAATGGAGTCATTCTGAACGGGTGCAGGTCCTCGAAGAACGCCGGGTTGGAGATCTTCCTTGGTTTCCAGACGCCCTGAGAACACGAAGAGTCCGAGGTCAGGATCTCAGGAGAACCACCGCCACTCAAAACACGCTGCAACAGAACAGGTAGTCACAGTCACCTGACTAAACACGGGGCGGGAACTCACCTGGTAGTTGGGGTTGTCGATCATCGGGGGCTTCCACTTGCCCTTGTAGCTGGGGTTGTCGATCATCGGTCGTTTCCAGGGGCCGCAGCCAGGGGCCGTCTCACAGGCGGGGTTCGGGATCTGAGGGGCCTCCCATTCGCCGTCCATGTCCTCGTCCCTAAAAAAGGACAGGAGACACAGAGGGACAGTTACCAGGACGACCCAGGAGAACAGAGTCTGCAGTTTGATTGACGAGCTGAACCTGAATCTGAGACCGTACCAGTCTTCAGGTTTGACGGCGTCAGGGTCTCCGATGTACTCGGGCTCGTCATCCAACCAGCCGTCTGGTTTCACTGCGTCTTCATCTGGAATCTGAGCAGGAGCGTCCTCGTCCCTGAACATCAACATACAGAAATAATAACATCTATAAACACAGAGAACAAACCAGGAAATAAACTACTCTGATCTCATGAGTTGTTCATCATGTGATTGAGACGTTTGAAAATAAGTTTAAAGTTCAGGTTCCAGATTCTCAAAGTGAAGATGTGTTTTAAATCTAATATCGATCATCAGTAGATCATGTTCATTAAAGAATATACACTCTGACCTTTAACTGCTATGAACTAATTCTTACAGCTGTTTTCTCTCTGTGATGTCACACAGTCACAAACTGTTTGATCTGAGGTCTTAAACTTTTTCATTAGGAAACATTTTCAAATATGAAACAATAATTTTATATTTTCATCTCAAAGATTTTCTTTGAGTCACAATTATTTTATTTGTTTACACGGAGATTTAACAGTAATACTACTTTTATCAATACTGATTATCGATCCGGTTCTTTAACAGGACTCTCATCATCACACTCTCTTATCGACCCGGTTCTTGAAAGTTCTCTCAGCTCTTGGTTCTGTCGGCACTGACCAGTCCTCGGGCTTGGCGGCGTCCGGGTCCTGGATCTTGGGCCTCTCGTCCCAGTCCTCGGGTTTCTGGTCGTCGGGGTCCTCGATCTCAGCGGGGGGGTTCACAGCGGGGGTCATGTCTGTCAGCAGGCTGCCGCTGTTCACCACCGTCTGGTCCACCAGCACCTCGAAGGTGTTGTCAGGGTTCACCACTGGGGGGCGACACAGAGCGGTTACACACCTGGACTGTTGATAGTGTGTGTTACCCTGCGTGTACAGGTGTGTGCAGGTGTGTGTGCAGGTGTGTGTGCAGGTGCACACAAATTACCCAGTGTGTACAGGTGTGTCTTCTTGTCGGTGTAGTACGTCCTGAGGTCAGCGTCTGGTTTCTTGGCGTGTTTTTCTTCGTACTCTCCAGTTTTGGGGTTTTTGTGTCTGAAGATGAAGTGAAGTTTATAATCTTCTCCACATTTATCAGGTCCGAACATGATGGTGTACGGAGTCTTATCCACAAACTGGTCCTGGAGACACACGCACACACACACACACACACACACACACACGGATCAGCTGTGGAAGAGGTGCAGGTGGGAAACAGACAGGTGTATTCAAGGTGTGTGTGAGATGAGCAGAGTCACACTGACCAGGTCGAGGTCAGGAGTCTGAGTCAGCAGTTTGACGTAGGCGCCGCCGCAGTCGATACCT
The DNA here is from genome assembly GCF_002260705.1 of Seriola dumerili. Taxonomy (NCBI): domain Eukaryota; kingdom Metazoa; phylum Chordata; class Actinopteri; order Carangiformes; family Carangidae; genus Seriola; species Seriola dumerili. The sequence goes on along the minus strand of NW_019174799.1, from coordinate 125,570 downwards.
GACTGGAAGTTCACCTCATACCTGAACACACACACACACACACAAAATCAGAAACAGTTCAGGAACACCTGGACCAGTGTCAGAGGACAGGTGAGCGTCTGGTCTTACTGGATGATGAGGGGTTTGGTGTCAAAGATGAACGGTCGCAGCATCTGGGCGGAGATGGCGTGATGTTTGGCTTTGGACTTCAGGACAAGACCTTTATCACCGGGCAGCTTACTGTCCTTCATCTCCTCCACGGCCCATTTACCTGTCAACAACGACATCATCATTTACCTGTTGGATGCATGTGTTCCTCAGTACGGTGGCCTTTTGAGGACACCTCTCTTCATGTCAGTATCTTCATCGGGACCTACCATCATACTTGGCGATCTCTTCATCGGCGTCTTCCTTCTTGGCGTTGGACTGAACCCACCTGAAACCAGCAGACAGGTAAGTTACCAACACACCTGTCGTGTTGGTCATAGACCAGTCTGATGTTATTCAGACTGTTTCACAAAAATAAATAATAATAATAACAATAATAATGATGATAAGATCAATGTTACCATGGTAACAATCAATGACACCTGCACTGAGCAGCAGCACCCAACAACAAAAACAGGGAAACATGGCTCCTAATTTGAGCAACGAGAAGAGACAGTTTTTAGAGACGGCAGCCATTTTGTTTTTTTCTTCTTATTGTTTCACTCTTCAAAGTAAAACTTCCTGTAACTGTTGAATTCTTACTAAACATGTTCTGATGAGGGTAAACGAAGCTGAGTGGATGGATGTGGTTCCTCAGTCGCCCTTTTTTTTATTATGAAAAAAGTCTTAATTTACCCAGAATTCTTTGTACCAGTCTGGTTTAAGACTAAAACTAAAGTGGTTTTGTGCAGCAGATGAATTCAGACTCAGTCGATCTGAAGTCTGTTTGTTTTATTTAAGAGTTAAAGTCTGACTTTGTTTTAATAAATCACATCAACGTCGCACTGAAAGTATCAACAGGTCTTCTCTCCATCACTGCAGCTCGATGAAACCTCACAGTTTCCTCCACAAAATGAAAAGAAGAAGAAGATTTCAGTCGTGTCCGGTGTTCAACAATCAGTCGATCAATCGAATGACAGAATTAATCTGAAACTATTCTAATAATAGATTCTTTTTTTTTTTTTTTAAATGTTAAATATTTGATGGTTTCTGTAACAGACCGATTTATTTTTTATTAAGTTCATGATAATTTAAGTTCATAAGGTAATTAAAAAGGATTACAAATTGAATGAATAGGATATTAAAAGGGTAACATTGAGAAAGGTTTGTTTAAAATAATAAAATGATAGTAAAGGTTTTGTTTTATTTTGAAGAGTAAGAGTCACATGACCAGAGTCATGAGGCGCACACGGTTTTATATTTGATTTATATTTGTGTATGATTTCGTTCACATGTTTAATACGGACGACGAGTTTCAACTTTGATGTTTTTATTTTTGTAGTTTTCACGGCGTCTTCTAATAAATGTTGAAAAGACATTTACAGACTTAATCTGTAGATTAAATTAAATCATCACTTGTGCTCACCCGTCAAGTGTCCCCCGGTCAAAAGACTCAGCAAAGAAATGTTCCCCCATCGGCTCTGGAGCCTTGTAGGTCACCTGCACACAAAGAGGCAGAAGAAGAAGAAGTTACAGAACATGAATTTAAACTTATTTTCTTTCCAGTCTCAGAAAATATTGCAGGTGTGTTCACTGTTATCTTGTGCAACTTTCACTTTAGTAAATGTTTAATCGCTTTAATTAAAAATCACAAACACAAACATCTGCATAAATAATTCTGTCTCTACAACAAAGTCAACATTTACAGAAAACATTTGTTTATTTAACGTTCAGGATTAATTATAAAATACGCTGTTTTTTGTGGTTCCTGGTGTGAAAGCAGGTCAGTGGATCAGCAGGTCAAACACACTCCTTACTGAGCTGGTTAATCAGTAACAGGGTGGTGGGGAGTGGGGAGTGGGGTGTGTGTGTGTGTGTGTGTGTGTGTGTGTGTGTGTGTGTGTGTGTGTGTGTGTGTGTGAGTGTGTGTGTGTGTGTGGAGGGGGGTGTCATCTGAGTAAAAGTCAGTTCTGAAAATCTGCATGAACTAATTTTCTGCTTCTTAAAACTCATCACATGTATAAATAACTTAAATAACCGTCGTCCAATCAGCTCGTCTTACCTTGGGTGTGGGAGGAGTTTTAGGAGCAGGTGGAGCTTCATCCTGCAGGTCGCCCTCCAGCTCCTCCTCGGCTCCGGCCAAACCCAGATCCAGCTCGTCTTCCACATCCACATCGTCGTCCAGACCGTCATCCACAAGATCCTGGGCCCGAGAGACGGGGGCCAAACCGAGGCAGAGGAGGCCCACCGCCAGAAGAACGAACAACCCAACCCTCTGATCCATAGTCTGAGGAGGAGGAGGAGGAGGAGGAGTGAGAACACACCTGGTCCAAAAGTCTGACCAGGTAAACTGATGTCACAGCAGCCAACAGGAAGTACGCGTATCAAAATGTTTGGATCTGTTGGACCAGAATCCTGATCCTGATCTCTGCTGTGTTTAACGAGCTGCTATCAGCTGATTGTTTCTCTGGAGACGAGTTTCCACTTTAGAGTGATGCGTCTTCACTCACAACATGATTTATTTTTTTTGTGTCACTGGTTGTGTGTGGTTATCAACACACACACACTCTGCAGGTTGTCAACCTGTGTCTCCCTGCCATCCATCCACCTCCATGACGACCAACCAGCACTCACCGGACATGCAAACATAGCTCTGTTCACCTTAATGAGATTACACCCCGAGGGATTACTGCAGCACCCCTCAACACACACACACACACACACACACACACACACACACACACACTTTGCTCTGTACATAAACACTGGAGTCTGCAGGTTACTCATTACACCAACACACACATGTTCAGACCCTGTGTTTACAGGTAAATTAAGAGAAGAGGTGCACCCTGGGAGTTTAACGGTCGGTAACAATAACATAATTATCTGTTGATGCAGTAACGTGACGTTTGTGACGACAATAAATGATTAATCAAAAAAATAACAGATGAATCGATAATAATCGTTAGTTACAGCCCTGCTTCACATTATTATTGTAATTAACTGAAAGATCTTTATTTGGAACAATAATTAAAACTTTAATGGATCAGCCATTAATATATTGAATATCCCTAAAGTACAGATCTGTCAGGTCTAAGATAGTCTAAGTTTCTGAAGCAGGAGCTGAATCTGACCGATGATTTGAGCGTTAGATTATCATATTATATATTGTTATATTATGATATTTTTCACTTAAAAATGATTTTGACAGTATAATAATTAAGTAATTAAAACATATTTATTAAACTAATCTTAAATACAGGATGTGATGAGCTCACATCTGTGATTCCTACAAATGATGCAGCTCTTTTAAAACCATCATATTACATATATATATATATATATATATATATGTTTTTATTATTTATTTATTATACATACATCACATCCGCACTGAATATACAAAATGTGCCGATAATGCACTTTCAAAATCAGCAGCACCACAGACTTCTGTAGGTAATTACTCTCTACTCTGATTGGTTCAAAGAAAATATTTTGTCTAAATCAAAAGAGCAGCACGAGAAACTACAAACATACGGAACTGTAAAAAAATTAAAAATATCTGTAAATGTTAAAAAATAAAATAAAATAAAGAAACCCTGATCCTCAGTCTGAGCATTTTAACCTGCTACACATCTGACGCAGCAGACCGCCACGCTAATCAGATTAACCTGCAGCAGGATTAGCATGCTTGGCTAACAGCCTGGGAGCGTAGTGACGAGTGTGACCACCAGCAGCACTAGCTTTTAGCTTAGCATCAAAGCCGTCTGGTGCCCACGTGGCGTTTGAAGGAATTAGCGGCAGAAACAGAGGAAACCTCGAGGTGGTGGAGTAATCTATATTTCTAGAATAAAATTTTCTGAAATGTCGATCAGGAATATGACGCAAACAGAAAACTGTACAGATTCAAACACACCTGAAGGAATAATCAGAAAATGAACGACTACACTGATAACCAATGTTTTAAATCAGAACTGCTCTTGTTCACACTCTCTTGAATTGTGTTTTATGTGCAAATAAAATAAATGAGTGAAGTTTTATGTTGGATCCATGACATGAAGAACTGAGGCTGTTTGAGAGCAGCACCACCCATGTTAGAGAGGTGTCCCTAATAAACTGATCACAGAGTGCAGAGCGTCAGTTTTAAAAACAGCTGATCACTGTAGTTTTTATAAAACAAACAGGAAATAGTGAAGTTGTTGGGGACTATTTTCTGCAGCAGATTAATCCACATTTGGTGCTGTAGTGAGTGTGTGAAGCAGCAGGACAGTGTATGTGTGTGACAGTCTAAATGAACTACAGTGTGTGTCTCCATGGTGATGGAGGAACATGTCACCCAGAGTAGGCGTATTGATCATTGATTAGCTCTGTGACAGAGCCACACCACGGTTTCCCTGCAGCCTGGAGGAGTAATAAGCTTCTAGACCGACTCTGATTGGCTGATAAGACAACAGACTGTCTTATTCTGTGGAGTGAAACCAGCTGAAGTCACTGTTCTCCACCCAGACTGACAGCAGCACCATGAGGGGGGGGGGTTAATCTGATATTAGAGTCCAGGCTGCGGGACATCTGCTCCCTCTGATTCACTGTCCGATAACGACGCTGGTCTCTCACTGCGACCTTCTGAAAACTGACTGAGATATAATATCAAATATGGAAACACTAACAGAAGCTGAAACGGACGGTTACGCTCATTATACATTCATCTGTTTCTATTAATTATTTGGTAGGGAGCACGATACGCAAAAACAAAAGAAGAAAAAAAGTCATATTGCAATTTCAGTTTGGAATGATTGTTTTTGCATTTGATTTTCAATATAAATATATATATATTTTTTTACATTAATGTTTTTCATTTTAGACCAATGCTTTGAACATGTTTTTATGTTAATTTTATACGTCATTTCTTGTATGAAAGGTGCAATACAAATAAAGTTTATTCTTATTATTTTTGTTATTAAATATTATGAAGATGTGATTTTTGTTGCTCTTGTTCCAAACAATCATGTTACTTTACATCTGGAGAATATGATCTGTAGGTCAGGGCGTCTCTGTAGCTCCACAACGCTTCATTTATGATCTGTTTTTACCTTTCACTTGGCCACATTGTAATAATGATTGTATTTTGATTCATTTTGCAGCTCTTGTATTTGCTCAATGAAAAAAAAATACGAAATGTCTGTCCAAGTTGACGTCCTCAAATTTCCTGTTTTCATTCCACAGTTCAAAAACTAAATCTAGAGTTCACACCGAATTAAACAGAAAAAAGAAAAGCAGCAAATACTAATTAACAAAAATGTCATTTTTTAAAATTAAACTAATGAAATGATCCAGTATTAAGTTTTCTCTCAATCATCTAATTGATCGGCTAATTGTTTAAACTCTGTTAATACGCCACAATTAGCACCAATGTTTAACTCGTTTTTATTCTTTGATTAGAGAAAAGACTTTGATACTGAGATAATTTTGGATTTCCTCTTTTGTGCTAAAATAAAGTTCCATTGTTTATTTTCTTTTATCTATTATTACAAGGTATGGTGAAATAAATTATATGATGGCATCACTACAGAAAGGTTCTTATATTGAGATATTTACATGTTTGAGAGTCTTCAAAGCGAGTGAACATCTGCTCGTCACGTTAAACAGCAGAATCAACCTTTATCAGCCTGCATCAGTTAACCCATCACCACAGCGACAGGACGGGCAGGTTACTGTTTAAACAGCTAAACTGTGAGGACACGTCTTCCTGTGTGAAGTCACAAATATAAACACTGAATAACTGACTGTGTTTTCCAGCTGCAAATGTGTCACTGACTTTGAAACGACCCCAGGAGTGAAAAAAAACAAAAACATAATGCATCATGATGTTGCAGCCTTAAACAATAAATAATTAAGATTAAATCTACAATGTGTAACAAAGAAAAGTATTTAAATTCTTCTTTTGTCTCTTCCTGTAAAGTGTCAAAGCGATGTACAGAACTCAGTCAGGATCCAATTCTTCTTCATTACTGACATTTTAATAATCATAATAATAAACAGGTTTTATATTCAGTTGAGACTAAAATATTTAAAATAAACTAAATATTAACTAAATATTTGTCACAATGAACAAACACGAGGGGAAAAAACAAAAACTACATCTTTAGTAAATTAAAAAACTGTTGTTGTGTATTTGAATTAATAGCTAAATGTTATTTATACATGAAACACTCAACTGATTTACATATTCTTTGATCATTATTTATCAAAATCAATAAATGGTGTCTGCATTTGTTATCCAGTTACATCTATTCATGGATTTATCAGTGACCATTGACTAAACTACAGATTTTACTGTAACTAGCATTGACAGTGACGTTAGCTGGAAGTTATGGATATGAGAACTTTAATTATGATAATTATGATGTTTTTAGTGTTAAAATAAAAGGAGAAAATCTGCAGTGTGCTACCATCTAGTGTTTTACATGTTCACTCTGCTGCTCATTATAAACTCAGTCGTTAACAGGAGTGTAAGAGCAGAGCCGGTTCCTCCGGGTGTTGGTCCCACACCTGCTGAGAGAAACCAGCAGGTTGAACCGGTCTGGCTGCTTCACCTGAGAGACTGAATCAAGCATCAGGTAATGGACTAAAGACAGCCCCTTTAATAACTGATAAACCCGGTTCTGACTTTAAGAGCTTTGGTAAGAAATTAATGTTGCAGTGAGATTAAACAGAAATGAAACTATACGGTCAACAATTATTTATCAAGTACATTAACTTTGCTATATCACATTTCTGTCAGCGCTTCCCAGCTACAGCAGGAATTCATAGTAATACTCAATTAACGTGACATGACCTGGACACATGTATGGATTGCTGAACAGGCCTATGGGCCCCGAGGGGTCAGGGGGTCCCCGGGGCCAGAGCCTCTGTGTGAAGAGACCAGTAATATTTCTAGTTTGAAAGTCACAGAGCTCAGTTAAAAGACTACAGAGACACAAGACCACCACAAAGAGACAGGAAACAACAACAAAGAGACAGGATACAACCACAAAGAGACAGGATACAACAACAAAGAGACAGGATACAACCACAAAGAGACAGGAAACAACCACAAAGAGACAGGAAACAACAACAAAGAGACAGGATACAACCACAAAGAGACAGGAAACAACAACAAAGAGACAGGATACAACCACAAAGAGACAGGAAACAACAACAAAGAGACAGGAAACAACCACAAAGAGACACAAAACCACAAACGTTTCATTCGGCCTGGTCACACCATCACATCACCCTGACTGAATGATGAAGTGAGGCGAAATGCATCACTCTGGGGTCTGGGAACTTGTAATCGACACTTGGCATTATATCAATAATTAATTAAAATAATCCCACACTGGTCAATGAGTAAATTAATCATTAATTGCTGCCACATCAACAGCTAAATTCCTTGTTCCATTAAGATGCTTCCATTCCATCAGTTCAAACATTTAACCAATCCAGAACAGTTTCTTATATTTATTATGTAAAACAAAGCCTCAGAATCAAAAGCTGCATTATTCCAGCCAAAGGAAATATTCTACATGTTTTGTGCATCTGAAATAATCGATTATCCGAAGGCACTAAATCACCAGCTGGAAATTGATTAATCATCTTAGTCTGTGCAGTTTCTCCACTGATAAGATCTGCTGCTTTTCTCTGGTTTATATCATTGTAAACTGAATATCTCTTGGTTTTTGGCTGTTGGTCAGAAAAGATAAGACGTTTGAAGACGTCACTTTGGACGCCAATATTTTACCATTGTCCTTTTTTAAGCAAAAATGCCAAACATGCTGGTTCCAGACTCGCAAATGTGATAACTTATAGTTTTTCCTGTGTCATATATGATAATAAAATGATAATCTTTGACTTTTGGACTATTAATGAAACAAAAATAAGACATCAAAATACCTCATCCTGAATTATAACATCGACTTTTCATGACATTTTATAGACCAATAATGAGATTAAGTTGCAGCCCTACTTTAATATAAAGCTCACATACATTTTCTCCACCTGTAGTGGAATATAATCACAGTGTGGTGTTCCCACTTTCACCTAAGTGATGTGAATGTTTCTTCCTTCACTGGTTGCAGACCCGCAGCTTTTAACCCATATCTGTGTAAGATGATGGGCAGATATATTTGAATATTTCAGGTTATTCACTACAATTTTCAATAAACATTTAAGTAGCTTAATATTTGGTTGTACAAATGCAGGACTAATGACGTTGGCATGCTAACTGACCCCTGACACACACTCATTCATTATATTTTAACAGTTAGTCCTTTACAAAGCCCCGTTTTAACATGTCAACTGCAAATCATATTCTTCATCAGTTCATTAAGCTCTTTAAAGTGTCCCGATATGAAAACAACCCCCCTTCCTTACACACACGGCTGATTCAGCTATCTTAGCTTAGCTTAGCTGCGATGCTATGACGAAACACTGCCAGTGGAGGGGCTGGGACGAGTTAACTTCAGCTTTCTCACAGAAAACACAACCGGAGTTTCTGTCAGACACAGTAAGTCATGTGAACAAGTATAGTTTCATTTTTAACGTGTGAGTAAATGAAGTGTTATAACAGGCCACAGCGGGCTAACTGGCTAGCTGAATTCACCTGTGGTTAATTAGCTTCAGTTAGCCACTCAGCGCAGTGCTAACAGCATGCAGGAGGCACGTAGCTTTATTTTTAACGGCTAAAACGGACATTATCTAAATAATTAAAGTACGGACAGTATAAATAAACCCGCATTCCCCAGAAACGGGCGCTCTCCGCCCGTGTTCCCCGGTAAAAAGTGACATTTATCGGTCTCTTTACTCACCTCCGGCTCTCCGATCTGACCGCCTGGGAACTGCTGAGGAGGATCACGTGGGATAATGGGAGGCTGAACCCGCCGATCCCCGACGCTGATTGGTCGCCAAGAGCGAATGTTTGACGTTTCCTGTCAACTGTCAGGAGCTGATTGGCCGAGAGGAAATCTCAGTCGAACCGGAGAGTGCCCGCCCCCTGGAGCTGAACCTCGTGGACAGCGATGATTGGTCGAGGTGTCAGGAGGTACTGTGCGCTGATTGGCTGTAGTAAGGCTGGTGAAAACGGATTGTAACTGATTTTATTTTAATAACAGCAGGTACAATGAATAGTGTTCTCATAATGTGCTGTTTATATGAAGAATTATGAAGAAGAAAATAATTGGAACATATCTTATTTTATATATTTGTTTTGTGAATTTCACATGAGGAAACCTTTATTTGTTTATTCAAATTAACTGTTTATTCAACTAGTGTAATTAACTAGAGCTTTAATTAATGTATTTTCATTTTGTTCACCTGATAGCTACTTTTACTTGTTACTGGTGAGTCAGTTTAATACAGTTTAGTGTTTTGCTCCATTTATATGATGGATTTATATAAATATAAAAATATTTCACATCATTTAATTTAAAACATAAACATATGGATCCTGAATGACAATCTACACATACACTGCCATGCTGCCCTCCCTCTAAAGCACCAAATGTGAATTAATCCACCGCTGACAATAGTCCCTGACAAATGTAAAATCTGTTCATTCTGTGATCGAGGATCATGTGATCTTCATCCACGTGAGCGTCACCTCAACAAGCTGCTGTTATTCCATGATTCACTGTGATGAACCTGAACGCTGCTTTTAACCTCGTCAACACTAAATTCACTCCTGAACATTTCAATTAAGTCACTTTAAACTTACTATTTGGACACAGTCACAGACATTTACCTGCTCGGTGACATGCTAATTGTTACAGTAATTTATATGTACTTGTACTTTTTTGGTTTTACTTGCAGGAACGTAACAAAGTACTCAAGTAATATTATCAAATACTTCTTCTTCTACTTCTTGAGTATTTCCAGTTACTTTATATGTCTCCTTCACTACATCTCTGAGATCTCATTTTTTCATTGCTGTAGTTACTAATTATTCTTTAGATAAGATTTTACACATAAAACAAACATGAATATATGAATGAATGAATAATGTGAACGACTTGGAGCTTCTTTTCACATTTCAGATGTCTATGGGTTAAACTTTATTTGAGATCAAAACTCTCAGACACACAGGACTGATGTCTTCAACATTAAATGGACACCTGCATTGGACAGTTGCGTGTTGGATGAATTGAGGTTATTTCAGTGCCTAAGTCTGAGATATACTAATAATACTAAACCAACAGATGTCAAATAGGATGGATTGATGTGATGCCTAATTATGCTGTGTGATTCTGGGTACATGTACATGTTAATGTTTTATGTTTGTAAAACATGAACATGATATATATTCATATATCTTAGATATATTCACAAAAAAATCAAAGATCAGAGAAAAGTTGGAAAACAGATCAGTGACTCACAACTTAGTTTTTTCTTCTTTCCTCGCCCATGAATCCTGACGACCCCTCAGATTTACCTGGTGACCCTTTGGAGGAGCCCGACCCCTGTGTTGGGAACCAGTGAACCAGCCAACTGTATATAACATAGTTAAAACCAACAGCTACAACATTAACACGCTGCTGAAGCATCAACACATCAGTTCATGTCATAATATCATGTACTGTATAATAATCTCATTTTACATCATTTTGCTTATGTACTTTTACTTAAGTAGGATTTTTCATGCAGTACTTTTACCTGTAATTGAGTATTTTTTACTGTATTGGTGGATCTAAATACTCCAGAACTGTGTACTTGTAATTGTTGTGTTGGTTGAAGTTGGAGACTTTTATTGTGAAGCTGAAGATCAGAGTAAAATGTCACTTTTTTGGGGGGGGGTCACTTGTACTTCCTGTCACCTCACCTATTTCCAGGTGTAAGTGGAAATGAACTCAACTTCAACTTTCAGCCTGGAATGAAAAACTTCCGACTTCACAGTCCTGTTCTTCATCAGTGTCTCACCACAGACCAGAGAGTGATGTCGGGGTGTCGTCACCTTCTTTGATGAAACCTGATGACATTTCCAGAAATCTGCCCTCAGCCCCCCAAAACCCCCCAAAACCCCCCCACCCCCCCACCCGAGATCTTCAGAGTCAACAGTGTGAAATCCACCAGCTCACCACAGACTCAAAACAACCTCACAGCAAAGCTTCATTTAAATTTCTGTCTTTATTACAATTCACAGATTGGATAGAAGTTTGAGATCTTTTAAATAGAGTTTATCTAAAGGATACAAAAGACAAACACAAGATTATAGTAATGCATTCCAGTGCATCTTACAAAGAAAAAAACAAACAAACCTCGGGATGTTTCCTGAAGCTCGAAGACACTCAGTTCACTTCAAATCTGAAAAACTGAAGTTCTGCTCGGTCTGGTTTCCATTTCTATCCCCATGTGAATGAATGAAGACGCAAGTTTGGACGGGTGGGGGTGGGGGGCTGCATCTTAATGAGTCTGAAGAATAAGTCGTTGTCGTTGTTGGAGGAAAAACTTTGATAAATTTCTCCCTCAGATTTATTTTGTTCCTACAAATGACTTGGTATTTGCCCTGAGGCGTCACAACAGGTTGATCTCACCCTGGTTGAAATCACTGAAGCTCAGAGCAAAGCCAACTGTTAAACCAGCTTCTGCATCTTGACACCCTGCTGATTTCTGCCCCAGGGGCAACAGCCAGAGCTCGATTTATACCCGTCTCTGTATCCAAGGTCTGAATCAAATAATTAAATCCAGTCAGTGAAACATCGAGGAGTGTTAAAAGGGCAAACTTCAGTCATTTAATCTGAGGGAGAAGCTGCTTTACAGAGACATTCAACTGGTGGAAGAACTTATCATTTCTTATCATTAATTAGTTGTTATTAATGAGAGAAAGAAAACATGGATCAGTGTTTTCAATGGAAAACTACAGCACGATAAAGTACAACAGAGGAAATTACAGTACTGTAGAATATACCAGGGTACTGTACATCAGAGTACAGTGGAGTACTGCACAGTAGAGTACAGTAAAATAGAGTAGAGTGAATTCAAACACAGAACAAGGCCTCAGTTAAATAAAGCAACTTGAAAAAAGTAAAACACCAGCTGTCGTCATCAGGAGTTTGAAGCCACATGGATGTGGATCTGAGGATCTGAGGGTCTGAGGGTCTGAGGGTCTGAGGGTCTGAGGGTCTGAGGATCCGGATCTTGGGTGTCGCTACATCTTCAGTCCGGGTTCAGTTTGAAGACCTGCTCTTCGTCTTTAAGGCAAATCGCTGACCGCCGGAGGGAAACGTGAGACTGAACCCCGAGCAGCAACTACAGACACATCGACACACTGAGGCATTCATATGAGAGTGTGTACATCTCTATGCATATATGCACATACATGGTTACTGAGGGGTATACTGGGGGGTGGGGGGTGGGGTAGTGTTGGTAGAAAGGTCCGGACAGACCGTCAGATAGAAAGAGGCCTTTGAGTTTCGAAGCAGCAGTTTGATCATCATCAGTGTGTCGCTCCCGCCTCCGCCTCGCTCGTTACCAGTGTTTCAACATTAATCTACTGTATGTACATTAAATACAGGTTCTTCAGGAGTAATTACAGCTTCATCAGGAGGCCTGTCATCATCATCATCATCATCATCAGTCGTCTGTCTGTCTGTCTGTGAGTGTGTTTCTGTGTTTCCAGTCTCTGGTCTGTTCAGCCTGCGGTGGTGAGGTCCGGCCACACGGCGGCGCTGTGGCACCGTGGTGGGGATCTGGTGAGCAGGACTGGAGCAGGACGGCAGCTGACGAGCGTCGGGTCGGCTCGGCTGACCGCTCAGAGGTGCTGAGGTATCACTGGGGGGGCGGAGCCTCACTCTGCTTTCTTTATGAAGATCTGAGACAGGAGACAAACCAGAAGCCAGTATGAACCAAGACCCAGTAACAACCAGTATGAACCAGAACCCGGTAACAACCAGTATGAACCAAAACCCGTTATGAAGATCTGAGACAGGAGACAAACCAGAAGCCAGTATGAACCAAGACCCAGTAACAACCAGTATGAACCAAAACCCAGTAACAACCAGTATGAACCAAAACCCAGTAACAACCAGTATGAACCAAAACCCAGTAACAACCAGTATGAACCAAAACCCGGTAACAACCAGTATGAACCAAAACCCAGTAACAACCAGTATGAACCAAAACCCAGTAACAACCAGTATGAATTTGTTTCACCAGCGGTGGAAAGTACATTTACCTCATTGCTGTTCTTTTTGAGGTACTTATATTTGTCTGAGTATTTCCATTTAATGCCATTAAACAGACCGGGTCCTGGTTCATACTGGTTGTTACTGGGTCTTGGTTCATACTGGTTGTTACTGGTGATTTGACATGTATGGATTCCTGAAAATTGATCCAGATATTTCATGAATGTATAGAAATGTGTGTGTTCTGCTTTTCTCTGAACTACATTTCGACCATCACATGACGCTGAAATCCTCCACGCAGCCCAGACTAATTCAGTTAGACAGAAACTTTCTCCACACCAACTTTCAAAGAGGTCAGAGGTCAGAGGTCAGGAGTTCACATTCAAACATTCGTAGCCCACAGTCCAGCTTTGTGGTCTGAGGGAATGACATGAAACTAAGGTCCCCTGCTGGACTCAAACCAGGGATAGGGTGGTCAAAAGTCCTAAACCACCAGGGTCAATGAAAACCTCTCACTCCTCTTGTTGTGGTGAAGAGGCTCCTAAAAAACCTTGACTACAAAGAGCTGGTGTCAAACACTTGGTCCTCAGTAGATCGGGACCGGCTGAACTGGCTGTACGCCCCGGGGACTCCTGATGGAGGTCTGGGTGCGTAAGAGAATCTACTGGGGCCGAAAACCAAGAACCGTCCGAGAACATGAATGGGACATCGAACACCTTCAGTAGAGGTCTGTTCTCAGTGAGATGAGGAAACAGAACGTTGATATCCTGGGAGTACAACAAAAGGAACCTTTTCAGGGACCTTCAGAACCCAACCCAGGACCCAAGTAACAACTGTCAAGAACCAGCATCCTTCAGTGCTCAGACATCATCAAGGCCCGGGGGAACTCCTGAAACTGTAACAGCTTTATCCTTTTCCAAAGCACCTGGAACCTCTTCAAAACACCCCTTGGGCCTCTTTAAGACCTTGGAAAACCCCTCGAGGAAGCTCTTATGTGAACTTTCCTGACACATAAAAACAGGAGCTGTGGTGGATCTGTCCGTGCAGTCTCACCTCGCTGAGGATCACCCAGACCGGAGAGTCCGTCAGCACTGAGAGACGCATGGCCTCCAGGGGGCCAAATGTGGGGTCCACCTCCCCCTCTGCGATCCCGTTCTGGAATGTTCCTGGAAGAAGAAAAGATCGATCAGATCAATAACCTGATGCTGTGTCATGAATCTGTAACATTCACAGTTTTTTGGAGGGGAAGAGCTGGAATTTATTGTTTTGGATAAGAATAGATTTTTACGTTTTTTGTGAAAATAGATAAAAAGGATCCGAAACAAAAATCTGATTTAACAAGAACTATTTTAAAGACGAACTCGATGCAGGAGAAGACTCAAGATTCAGAGCTTTATTTCCACATGAAAACAAGTTGCACTGCACAATAAATATTTGTTTTAGTTTGGTCTCTGGTTGCTATTCATGAGTAAAGAAAAACTGAAACTGTAAAACAAAACAAATGGAGCAGTACAACACAAAAGTAAGGAAGGAGTCATTTGACAAGTCTTAATGTTCGCATAAATGTGAAAACTACCTACCTTTATTTTATTTGTTTATTTCATTAATGTTTATCACTGTTTGATAAGAAAGTTATTCATTTAATTTGAATAAATTCAGCTTTATTATCAAGTAAAATCAACTTAAAGCTCCTCCAGTGTAAAGGTCTGTGTCCATGTGTAGTGTGATTATAGATCAGCTCTAGCTTCTATATTAATACTGTGAAAGTATCAAAGCCTCAGTCCACAGAGAAATGCACACAGCCTGTATTCAGAAACTGAGCCTTAAAACCAGCCGTCAGGACTTCTGGAACTTTGTGATGTCACAACAAAGCAGTCACCAAGCCCCGCCCACCTGGACCCACCATCCAAACCTTGCAGGATTTGGTTTCTCTGAGAGAGGAGATGTAAAACTACACTGAGATGGTTTTTGTTTCTTAAAACCACAATAAATCTTCTTATGGGTCAACACTTCAAATAAAACACAGGAGAAGAAAATATGGAGCTTTAAGTTTTCAGGAAGATGAAAAATGACATTATTTGCCTCATCACACTGTAATTTGTCCATTAAATCAAAACAATCCCTTCATCTTAAAACATTAACCTTCAGTATCACAGGTTTTTAAGGGATTTACTCAAAGTTAATAATTTATTTTTTTCATTTGCAGATGGAGGCTCCAGTAATTAAGGGATTTAATGTTTTTTCTGCAGATTTACAGGGTTGTAAAAGGTTCCATTACATTCACCCAGAGTCCATTAACTGACCCCTGTGGTTCTGTGGTGGTTTTCTGTCTGTACCAGAGTCGACTGTCAGAAACAAATGTGGTGTTTTTTTGTGTTACTGTTGCATTTGGCTCCATCAGATGTGATGCAGTGTCCCACCAGTGTTCGGCTGCACCTCAACAGAGCAATAATCCCTGGGAGGATTTATTTAGTGGGATTATGGTGCTGGCTGTGATGCTTCCAGGTACGAGTGTGACCGTAATCCCAACAAAGAGCAGCGACTGGGGGGTGTGTGTGTTATTGTTTATCACAGGGTATTATCTGTTATTATTGTGGGTATTATGGCTCTCATTCAATATCCAGCCACATGTACTGCTGTTTGAGAGGCTTTCTGAGAAACAGATCACGCAGAGAGAAGCAAGAAAATAAAAAACCCAGAGGTTTAACAACAAAACTGAAACAGACAAATCAGACTCTGAGGCTCTGTCTGAGCAAACTGCAGCTATTTTTTTATTCTATCTTTAGTGAACAGTTACAGGTTCAAAACAAGGCAGGCACCACCCTGACTAATATTTAAATTATTTCCTAATGAGGAGATAAAGGAGGCAACACACACAATACAAAACACAGAAAACGTGACCCTCCAAAATGATCTATGTGACTGTTCTCATTCACTGATCCACCAACTAGATGGTTTAAGTACTAGTTTCTTAATGTTAGGAAAAGATCATCTTCATGGTTAAAAGCAACCAGCTTTTATCATCAGATGGCAGAAGACTGGTCATGAGCAAACTGATTTCCCAACTGGAGCACGATGAATGATTCTGTTAATGCAACTTAATACAGTCGCTTCCAGAAAGTCGTTGGTTTTGAGTAAATATTGAAAAAGAGAACAGGGACTTAAAGAATGAGACATAAAAAGATGAGTTTTTATATATTTAACCAAACAGCATCTCTCAGCTTCACCAGCTTCATCTTTCTGCTCGCAGGACAAGGATCTGCCACTTTGGCCAGTATCCAAGCAAACCAGGCAACCAGGTTTCCTCTAAAATATCACAAAGAAAATAAAAAATATGAAATTTATATATTTTCTATTTTTGGAGACCAACCAGCTCCTCTGACGAATGCGAACATCTGATCCAAATTTAAAGGTAATCCATCTGATAGAAGCTGAGAGGTGTTTCCATCCCATCCCAACCAACCAACCAACCAACCAACCAACCAACCAACCAACCAACCAACCAACCAACCAACTAACCAACCAATCATCTGTCCTACCAACCAACCAACCAACCAACCAATCAACAAACTAACCAACCAACTAACCAATCATCTGTCCTACCAACCAACCAACCAACAAACCAACCAATCATCTGTCCTACCAACCAACCAACCAACCAACCAACCAACCAACCAACCAACCAACCAACCAATCATCTGTCCTACCAACCAACCAACCAACCAACCAACCGTCCTACCATCATCATCACAATCACCATCATCACCATCATCATCATCATCATCCTCTCTGTTGTCCCCTCCCAAGTAGTTCAGTCCTGAATCCCTCAGATTCTAGTTTAAGGTGCGTTTAGTTCTCGGACGCTGAGATGTCCGGCGTTCCTCTCTACATGTGAAGGCAGCACGCTGAGATGAAGTGAAGGAAAGGCGGCCACATTGATCGGCCGACTCATCTGAAATATTAATGAGGGGGATAAAGAGCTGCTGGTAATTTATGATGTCAGGTCAGAGTCACACTCCTCCCTGCACAGCTGTCTGCCCTCCAGTTTCTCCAGGAAGATTCAGACACAGACACACAATTATGTTTTTGTTTGTTTGTTTGTTTGTTTGTTTTTGTGGAGGACAGATGGAGATGAGAGTTCACAGAGAAAAGATGGAGGACAGGAGGTGAAGTGAACACAGGAAACCAGAGGCTTCGTGTTTTTACTCTGTTGTGTTCAACAACAAAAACCTGAACCAGGACCTCAGGCCTCGGTCCAGGATCCAGATTAAACTGGATTATTCCCAGTCAGTCCACACAGGTGAAGAGGTGAACATGGATGTGTGTTCGGTGATATGTATGAAATTAAATCACATCATATGTTGATGTACCCAAAGAAAATTAGATTTAATTTAGAGAAATGAAAGACGATAAAGACGCGTCTGCATTAAAGGGAAATAAGATTCAAATAAATATAAATCAGATGTAATAGAACAAAACAAGATGAAATTACGAAACCAAAACACACAGGTCAAAATTATGATATTCATCTCTGGTCATTATTTAGATATTTACGTTTCATTCATTTTCGACTCTTAAAGCGGAGCTGCATGAGAAATAAACCAAACACTTCATGAAGGAGTGTTTCTGACACCTGAAGCTCAGACTCAGTATTTTCTGAGTGACTTGCTGTTGGCCGTATGTCGCTGTATCTCTGGGACAGAGAGAGTCACCGGGTCAGGACGCCTCCATCCATCCACTGAAGGTTACAGTAAATCCTGCAGAAATAAATTCTCCTAATGAAAGAATAAATCCCACATTCTGCTGATGAGCAACTAAAGCCTGACGCCGCACCAACGGATCAAATCAGCAACATGACATTCATTTATCACGTGTGCTTGTTTTTATGTATCTGATGGATTTGTTTCTCATTTATTTCATTTCTGTTGTGACACTTTCCCTCCTTCATTTATTCATAAATCTGGAGGCTCTTCATCAGTCAGCTGTGATCAGTCTGTGTTCAGCTGCTGCTTTATTGTCTGTTTGTACCTTTGATCTGAGCTGCAGGTGATTCACTCAACAGGTGAGACAGGTCAAAAGCAGCTGTCACACTTCTACAACTCCACTGCTGTTGACCTGCTGCTGCTGTTATTACTGCTTATGTAACTGTCATAAAATACTATGAGCTTGTTCCCAAACCTGTGAACTTTACGTCACCGGCCAAACTTGTAAGTGTCCCACAAATCCCTTCACACAGAGCTGCCCTCAGTGTGTGTGTGTGTGTGTGTGTGTGTGTGTGTGTGTGTGTGTGTGTGTGTGTGTGTGTGTGTGTGTGTGTGTGTGTGTGTGTGAAAGAGGATTTGTTCTGGTCCATGTCTCTTCAAAGTGTCTGAAGGTGAAAAGAATCAGGATTGGGTTTCGTTGGCGTGAGGAGCGGTGGACTGTGTCAAAAATGTACAAGTACAAACATGAGTGTGTGAGTCATTTCATACAAAAACATGTGCATTTGTGTGCGTTTGCACTTTTGGTGCGCGCACACACACACACACACACACACACACACACACACACACTCGCCTGCATTTGTGTGAATTGACCCTAATTACCCCCCGTACACTCATGATGCTGTGTGTGTGTGTGTGTGTGTGTGTGTGTGTGTGTGTGTGTGTGTGTCCTCGCTGCAGCAGGAGAACAAAAGCAGAGGAATGTTGTCCTGAATAACTTTCCTCTCTGTGAACACACAGCTCATTAAGCTCGTTATGACGCACACACCAGACTGTGTGAAGCTAATTCACCGTTATCAGCTGTTGTCTCTACCCGTGTACGTGTAATAATCATCATCACACCTGCAGCGTCTCACCTATTCTGATAAATCCGTCTTCTGTCCGGTGGTACTTTGGCGTTTTCTCCCTCCCCTCTGTCAAGGCCTCTTTCTCTGCCTGAATATTCTGAAACACACACACACACACACACACACACACACACACACACACACACACACACACACACACACACACACACACACACACACACACACACAGACTGTTTTTATAGAAGCATATGTGGCAGAAAATGGTTGCAAGAAGGAAAACATTGGGTCCTTGATGAAAAATGTTTGTTAAAATCTTATTATCAGTTATTATTACGACAATAAACCGGCTTCAAATCTGATCAACTTAAAGCTCCTCCAGTGTAAAGGTCTGTGTCCATGTGTAGTGTGATTATAGATCAGCTCTAGCTTCTATATTAATACTGTGAAAGTATCAAAGCCTCAGTCCACAGAGAAATGCACACAGCCTGTATTCAGAAACTGAGCCTTAAAACCAGCCGTCAGGACTTCTGGAACTTTGTGATGTCACAACAAAGCAGTCACCAAGCCCCGCCTATGTATCTTAAATACAGTTGTTGATATAATAGTAATCTATATAGTAATATATGTTGAAGTATACAAATGAAATTTCACCCCCAGTATCTCTGTAGATTCTGTACCTTATTTTATATTATCTCCAACACATTTTCATTCACTGTAATATCTCGTTAAGTTCCAGCACTCCCTCCATCTTTAACTGATAGAAGTTCTCCTTAAGTCTTGGTTCCACAATGGTTCTAGATCGTCACACAGTGAATACAGACTCTGATTTCTGAAATGTTTTATTAAATTTATCTGTTACTATATTAATGTATAATGCTCTGTTTGAATGGGTGTTAAGATGTTTGTCCCCAGGCGGTTTAATACCCACTCAGGTGTTAACGACTCCATATGAGGTTAAATGTCTGGACCTGGACCTGGACCCGGACCTGGACCTGGAGCAGCTGCCTTTACAAAGCTCTTAGAAATACAATGAGCTGGATGACTGAAAATCTTCAGAGTTTCTCCTGTTTACTGTATCTTCCACATGCTCCTTTCCCACGAGCCCTTGCTATCATATCCCTCTCCTCTTGGTCAGTGTTACCCTGGTAACCGCCTCCAACCTCCCGGTCCTCCCTCTATCCCCCTGTGTGCTCAGCTTCCTCAAAGAGTCGGTTCATTTTTCGTCTCATTTTATTCCTGCTCTCTCCTCCACTGAGGTTGATCTCAGTAGGAGCTCCTCTTCCTCTCTGTATATTTCCCTCCGTCCTGCTGCGACACTCCATCTTAATCAGCCCTCGTCTTACAGTCGATGACAGAGGAGCCAAAGACAGTGATCCATCACTCTGCCTCGATTTCGAGGGACCACAAACTGAGTCTGTTCTCAGTAATATTAAACTAGAACTTACATTTCCATACAACTAAACTGCACAGTAAATACGTTCTGTAGGTAATGCCGTCCAGGGCTGGATGAAGTTAAGAGGGAATGTATTTTTAAGTCTCCAGGAGGTGGTTCTGGTGGATGGAAGATGTACAAAGCTCAGGACTGTGACTCCAGAGACCCGTCTGTGGTGTAGGCCAGTGGTTCACAAAGTTGAGGGGGTTTCTGGGGGTCTTGGGTAATTTATTTTCACAATATTTCCATCCACAAGTAACACAGTGACAAAATGTGTTTGGTCGTGGGTTTCAAACACTTTCTGTAATAAAACATCTAGAAGCAAAAATGAAATCAGATGGGGGTCTGTGGTCTATTTTGTGTTGGTTTATGGTATTTGATGTGAAAACGTTTGAGAACCACTGGTTTAGGCAACAGAGGTACTCTGTTTCAGACAGAGTTGTTTTCAGTGGATGTTAAAGTAGGAAGATACAGAGGCTGTATACATCCCGTCTGTTGTTAAAGATTAAACTGAATTTTAGGGACAATTTTGCATATTTTTAACTTAATTCTTAATTTTGTAGTTTTGTCCATCAATTCCTTGACTTACAAGGTCGAGTGCTGAGACCTGGGTACATGAAAACATCAATAAAACAGTTAGATAGGGCAGGACCATGCGTGGGTTAGGTGGAAGGGTTGTACAGGTTGTTTATCCAGATGATCTAAATCACTCACATAGAGATCAAACTCAAAGTGAGGACCCTGCATGTTGGTAATAATCAATCATTGTACAGAAAAAACTGTGAACACAACTACAGAAAGCGGTTGAAGATATAAATGCGTCTGTAAGCTGTGATGGATGTTTGAGAAAAATATTTACAGTTTACCAAAAATTTGTCAAAGCTTTTGTTTGTTTCAAACTTTTCTGATTGTTATTTCTTTTTAGGAAGGTCACCATGTTCCCATTTCTCAGTTTTTAACTGGGTGGGTACAACTTCTTAGATATAACTGATAGAACTGATAGAAATCATGGACAAAACTACAGAAACAAAACCTAAGCTTTGTGATTGATTACACAAAGATTCAGTGACTGGACTGAAGTGGATTCCAAGACTCACGTCAAACGGCAGAACCTCCACTGACGTGTTGAAAAGTTTGTCTCCTGGATGTTCGATGTTTCCGCTCCGAAAGAAATACCTGGAAGATAAAGAGTCAGTTCAGTGTAGACTGACAGAAATGATCTTTACAGTAGCAGCAGTGGTTGTAACAGAGGTACAAGTAGTAGTACCATCAAAAACATATACTTTCCTGGACCTGGCTCCACAACCAGAACTATCACTGGTCAAAAAGTCTGATTATGTGGCCCTGTGATGCCTAATTTGAGATACCTGACCCTGTAACCGATGATCCCTAGTACCCATTGGTACCAAAGTGTCCATGTAATGCCCTGGCATGCTTTGGCACACTTCACACCCTGTAACCTTTGTATCCTTTGCTGCTCCTGAGAGATGTAATGACCCGGTACCTTGTATCACACTGGTATCCTCTGGTACCCCTCACACCTATAACTCCTGGTAACCATAGATCCTGTATCTGTAAATTCCTTGTGTCATGGTGTGACCTGTTCAGGTATCTGACCTGGACCTGGCAATAACCCTGAGACCTTGTAACTCCTACTTAACTCTGGCAACCCCCCAGTCCCTAGTATCTTCTGCCCCCATCAAACCATCAGTGACCCTTGCTGTCCCTGACAAGTGTAACCCACTAGTACCACCAACTACCCTGAAGCACCCTGGTCTTTTCTAGTACCCCTCACACTTAAAAATCTATAGTGTCCCCTGGTATCCTTGAGACCATGCAACCTCCTAGTAGCTCCTTAGTACCTTGCAGTAACCTGATACTCTCTGGAACCCTTCATATCCTTTAAAGTCTGTTGGCCCCAGGAACCGGTAATGTCCTGGGATCTATTGGTACTGTAACTCTTCATAACTTTAGACCTTAGACCCTGTAGCTCCCTGGTACCAACCTCTCAATGCGGACAGGTGTGAAGAATCGTATCCGTATGAAATCCCCCGCTACAGGGGTGAAGGCCCAGAAGAAGTCCTCCCCCAGGTAGGCTTTCTCCAGGGTGAAGTGCTGGTAGGTCTTCAGGCTGGTCGTCACCTCTGCCAGCGGGTTGGCGTGACCCTTATGGAGGGTCTGTTTCCCAAAGTCCTTGTCCTGGAAAGAAACATGACTGAGTTTAAATTGTTCCCAGTGGATTTTACCCTGATTCCAAATAATGAGAAGTGGATTCCAACATCAGGGAGCTGGGTTTTATTGTGTTCTTGTTGCCTGCATGTCAGTGTCTCTGGAGAGTCAACAGAAATATAAAGATGACATCACTGTGCACTGACCAGAAGATAATGTAAACGATTAGTCATTCTAGACCGCCAACAGACTGGTATCACTTCCTGCTTCGCTCGCTGTCCTCGATGACTAATCCAGTGACATCATTAATGTTATTCTGATGCACTTTGTTTTGATACGCACATACAGCAACATCACTGAGTGACAACTGCAAGTCTCTAAACTTGGAATACAGCAGGGGGGTTTCCAGTGATTGATCCAGGTGGAGATCACCAGGAGTGAAATAGTTTTGAACCTTGAACTTGACTTTTTTAAATACTTTTTATTTAAGCAGTTTTCAAACATTCATTACAAGTCACGAACAAAACAACACGAAACAAGAAACAAAAAGAAGGAGGGGAGGTGCTGCTCTATTTGTATTCAGCCGTTTTTTCCTTTTTCCTTCAAGTCTAAAATAAGATTGGAATCTGTCCTTGAATGAAGTCCATTTCCATTTTTGTTGGAAGGTCCCTGCTCTAGCTCTCAGGTGAAAAGTCAGTTTTTCCATTGAGTATATTTCCTCTACAATGTCCAGCCATTGTCTCAATCTTAGTTGGTCCAGTTGAAACCAGTTCCTTGTGATGACCTTTTTACTTGCAAGTATCAAGATTTGAAAGAGACAGGTGTCCGTCTTTTCTATACATCAACAGGTATTAATCCCAGGTAGACAATCCAGGGTCCTTAGGAGTGAACTGAACATTTAAGTGATCATGTTTGTTTAGGTCGCCTTTGGGAATCATCAAATACAAACGGCTTATTTTCAAACTGTCCTCACCAGAAACAATGACAGTATTGGGTGTCTATTACATTTACAAGTCACTAGATACAACATTTTAAGTTTTCCATGGCAGTGATTACGACTACTTATAGATGTGTTGTGATGTTGTTATGGACGAGGTCGTCAGGACGGACGAATAAATAAAATGTGATTTTAACATGAAGCCCAGTTTAAATTCTGTCTCTGACCAACAGTCACTGTTTCTTTCAACCACGACAGGAATGTTTTGTAATGTTTTCGGCGTCATATCTTTTACCTAAGTAAAACTAATATTACGGCTCTGTATAAATACTCTTGATTATACAAAAGTACTAACAGAAAAATGTTCTTACAGCATCAACGTAAAAGTACTTTTGCCATATTATTTGTTCCTGATGCTTTAAAGTGTTAACAGCATTTCAATGTTACAGCTGGTGGAGATCGAACTACTAAATTCACCTGAATTCATCTCGAACACTTTCCTTTCCCGAATTTATGAGCAAGTTATATAAAAATATAAATACAAATCTGACTTCTGCACTTTCAGTCCAAAATGTAGCAATGTTTCAATCTATTCTTCAAAACAAAACAAGGAATATTGTTAGATTCACAACCTAATCCTAATATCTAAGAGATTTTTGAACAAAGAAAACCAATATGCTGGTGTAACAGTTTTGAAAATGAGTCAAGGGTCACAAGACGATTAACAAGATTGGGGAATAAGAAGACAAAAACACTTCCGCTGCATTAAATTCTTTTTCATGAAAGTTTTTTTTTCTTAGTGTACATATATATGAAGGGGGTTGGTTGGTTTGGTTGCTAAGCTAACCAGCTGCAGGCTGTAACTTCATATTCAGTGTGGTATCAATCAATTTCCCCAAATGTTGAATTATTACTGTAAATCTTTGTTTGTTTGTCAGAAAGTTGTGAACCAGACTCAGGATGACAAAGTTTCTTTTTTAATTCACAAACTTTGTCATTTTCACTCCAATGATTATTTGGACTTTTCCACAGCAGTTTCTCTCGCATCAGAACAAATCTCTCGACTTAACTCTCCACAGACGAATAAATCCCACTTCCACTTTGGTTCTTTCAATTTAAGTTTGATTTTTAAACCTCGGCGCTGATTTTCTTACTAAACTGCGGTGAACATTTCAGGCTGGAGGGTAATAGCTGTGTTTAGCCTCCATCTACACACCCCCATGCTGACCGGCCTCTACGGTTCAATCTCCACACTGAGGAGCTGCAGGTCTGGGACTACGGATCAATATCCAATTGATTGGTCCAGATTGCAGCAGCAGTCAGCGGGGCTAATATCCATCGCTCTTAACACAGTAATCAGAGGCATTAAGCTGAAGCGTTCAGCTCTGAGCTGCTGGCAGGAAGCGAAGCTGCCACCGCTGTGAGATACTGCAGCCCGAGTCTAAACGCTGCGCTGAGCCCACAGCTGCAGAGGCTTTCAATCTTCATCTCTCCAGAGACGCTGCACTGAACTTCAGCTGAACCGCGCCCTGTTTCAAACTATCTAAACTCTACAGCAGCATACTGACAGACAACCAATGACGTCGCTCTGCTGCTCAGAGAAGAGGAACTTTATACTAAATATAAAAATAAATATGCCACATAACTGACGTAACACTAAGCAGGTGCTCCTGATGAATATAAGATAATTCACAACATACACCCATCAAACTCTTACATCTCACACACACACATCAACATTTGTTTTTTCAAATTGTGTAAATCTCCCCCATGCACTTCTGTCTTCATCAGATATTCATCACAAGAAATCGGTGTATACTGAAATCTTTTTATTATGTTTATTCATGTATTATATCATTTTTATTTATCTTTATCTCTGTGCCACTTTTAAACTTTCCTGTTTTCCTTCTATATATATATATATGTTATGATATTGATTTATTTTCTGATATATTTGATACATGATACAGGATACAAGAAAGACTATGATGGGCGATAAAACAGGAGACTTGTTTGTGAGGTTTGTTTATATTTGTAAGTGACTCAATATGTCTTAATAAAGATGGTTCAATAAGAAAAAAGAAACAGGAAGTAAACGGATGTTCAAAACAGAAGATTTTAACTCCCTAAAAGTCAACAGTTCAAAAGCCTTTAGTGAAAAGTAAATGATTCAAATTATTATATATAATCATATTTATATATAATTATATTGTCATTTTGTTTAAAAAAAAAATTCACTCAATTTATAAATTATGATGCATTTTAGACGAATTATTGATCTACTGTAACAGATGTTTAGATTTCATGTCGTAAAGAGGAATATCCTGCACACTGCTCTTGCTTAGCATCACAATCCCTGATCATATTAACGTTTTGGTTTTTCTCTATTCTACACAGTTCTAGATTTCATGTTGAAAAAGTGAAACGCAGTAAGAGTCCTGTGAAAATACGAGTACTCATGTAAAATATAAAATATTTTTATTCTAAAGTTATAAAGTAAGAGGCGGATTGTTGTGACAAAATTGTGTTGTTATAATGGACTGACAGTGAAAATGTCATTGTTATATTCTATAACAGACACTGCTATTTTTATTATTATTATTCTATTTTTATTTAAGTTTTATTTATTTTATAGAGTATGTGGTCCTTTGTCCTATTGTTCTGTAAAATAACAGTAAATAAATTTAACAAAAAGTTACAAACAAAGAAGTAATAAAGTAAAATGAAGATGTTTTGAAATTCAACATAAAAAGTGACCGAAGAATATAAATATTAATGTTTCAGCTACTGGCTGATGTTGAGTGTCAGAAAATGACTCACGGCTTCGTTACCTTGAGTTTCTGTATTTTTCCAGCCAAGGACGAGTGAGTGCCGACGTGTTGGAAGAGAGACGGTTTGAAGCGAATCCTCAGGTTGGCTTTCTGCCTGTCGCAGTGTTTCTGAAGCAGAGAGACGGGAGGGAGGGAGGGAGACAGGTGTGATTACAAACACATCATCTGCTCACATCCTTTAATAAGACGAGACACGACGACGCTCCAGCAGGAAGCATCAGCTGAGTTTACTACAGCTGCTGCAAGATCACTGATTAATGACAACATGCTGAGCAACAACACAGAACCTGGTTCTACTGCTGAAGGAGACAGGATGACAGGAGGACGGGAGGACAGGAGGACAGGAGGACGGGAGGACAGGTGGACATGAGGACTCGAGGATGTGAGGACGTGAGGACAGGAGGACGTAAGGACATGAGGATGGGAGGACATGAGGACGGGAGGACAGTAGGATGGGAGGACGGGAAGACTTGAGGACGTGGACGTGAGGACATGTGGACGTGAGGACATGTGTCCATGTGTAGTGTTCATCATGTTTAAAGCTGCATTAAGTTGTGGCTCATGTGATGATGTGGAGACTGAACACATAGAAAGACGTGTAGCTCATACAGCAGCACACAGAGCTCTGGTGTCTCCGTCAGCTGGAAGAGCAGCTGAGCTAATTGGAGCTTTGTAGGCGGGATTAATGACGGTGACATCATCAGAGCCAGAAAACAGGTCTGCGGACGAAAAGTCTGTTTCTCTCCTGAAGCTTCAGACTGAGAGAAAAGATCTTCAGTCTCTGAGCAGCTTCATGATCAGAGTGAGGAAAGGAGCTTCACTGCTTCCTCTCTCATCTCCTTTAGGAAACACTGGAGCTTCCTTTACCAAAGGAGACATGCCGTCCCACAATGCCTTGCTGCAGCAACATTTAAAACCACAGCAGAGCCACATAAATGTAGAAACATCAGAGCAGCTGTTTCTGTCTGATGGACTGAAGCTCAGATCCATAAATATAGATTCATCCTCTTTCATCAGTCAGGAGTCGCCATGAAGAACGAGCTGATGAATCTATAGTTACATCATCATCATCATCATCATCATCATCATCATCACAACTAAACACTATAGTCTATACATTAATGTTGCACTGAATCCTCCCATTGTGGAAAGACATAAACATGAATTTGATCTATTTAACAATTATATAGAAACATCAGGAAACTATAAACTTCTGTCTGAATATCATTTATTCTCAGTTCATTATTTCCATTTATTATTTTAATGACTCAACTTTCTCTGTTTGTCTTTTTCTTTCATGTTTTCTTATTTCAACATTTCATCCTGTTTGTTTCTGTGGTTAAAGGACACCGTCACATCTTTGACCTCATGTTTTCCGTCGAGGTCAGAGATGATTTAGACGTGTCGACCTCGGCCCTCGTCTCTGCTCCTGATGATCTTTACAGCAGCTTGTGTGTTGACTGAGAATGACATCACTGATCACTGATCAGCTCAAATAAAACAACCTCCAACAATGTCAAACTGTAAGTACTGAAGCAGTGTTTGTTGCCGTGGCTACGTCACCTCACCTCAGTCAGTAGGAGGAGCTACTCACCGCGTCCTTCTCCGGGTTGCACACCTTCACCCACATGATGTGGTCCAGCAGCCAGTCGATGGGTTTGTCTTTGTAGAACATCAGCATGAACTCCACGATGAGCGACA
The DNA here is from genome assembly GCF_002260705.1 of Seriola dumerili. Taxonomy (NCBI): domain Eukaryota; kingdom Metazoa; phylum Chordata; class Actinopteri; order Carangiformes; family Carangidae; genus Seriola; species Seriola dumerili. The sequence continues at coordinate 97,429 of NW_019174799.1, read as the reverse complement.
GGTCCAGGGACTTGAACATCTTACCTGCCACAGAAGAAGAAGAGAGCTCAGTCACGTGTCTCGTTCTTCTGCTTCCACTTAGTGTCTGTGTTCTGTGGACGCCGCTCTGACACAGCATGACGCCATGTCAGCGCCCCCGCAAAGACCCACGCTAATAAGTGAAATCTCGGAGCAGCTGAGGAAAACCTGGATGAGGAATGTGAATCAGAACCAGGTTCAGACACAAAACCTGGATCTTTTTAGAGCCTCAGACTCGGGCCTCTGTTCTTCTGAGGCTGTTTCACACTCGGTTCGAGAGTTTGAGGAATGTGACGTGTCAGTGAGTTTCACCACAAATACAAACGTGTTTGTGTCTGATTTCTCTAAACTCGAAGCAGCTTCAGTTTCTGGCTTCAGCAACATCACAAGGAACAGGGAGGAGGTCAGAGGTCAGAGGTCAGTTTGGTTGTGCTTGTTAAATCTACTGCACCAGTCTTTCATATGCTGCTGAAGCACAAAATCACATCACCCTCAGTCACAGGTCACAACTACATTACCCATGAGCCTCAGCTGCTGTTACTTTGGTCAGAGCTAATTCACAAATTTTTGTCACAGTTTGGAGTAAAACATGCGTCGCCATGGAAACTGAATTGATCCTGAACTAATGAAGAATGTAGAAATGAACTGATTTACAAGGTGTGTTGTTAATTTAAATATATATACAGTATAGCACTAATGTTAAAGCTCCTCCAGTGTAAAGGTCTGTGTCCATGTGTAGTGTGATTATAGATCAGCTCTAGCTTCTATATTAATACTGTGAAAGTATCAAAGCCTCAGTCCACAGAGAAATGCACACAGCCTGTATTCAGAAACTGAGCCTTAAAACCAGCCGTCAGGACTTCTGGAACTTTGTGATGTCACAACAAAGCAGTCACCAAGCCCCGCCCACCTGGACCCACCATCCAAACCTTGCAGGATTTGGTTTCTCTGAGTGTTTTTACCTGAAATCTGCTATATTTTTATTGGATCAGTCAGAAAACAGTCAGCCAATCAGAAGAGAGGCTCAGAGCCTCCTCTCTTCTGATTGGCTCACCGACCTGTTGTTACTAGAGCTCCAGAGAGAAGCCTGAGAGAGGAGATGTAAAACTACACTGAGATGGTTTTTATATCTTCTGACGGATCAACACTCGGTTTGTACCTTTGACTTTTTATCAAAGACGTTGTTGATCTTCATGATTCTGACCTGAGATCAGTCACTCACACTGACATGAGTGACTCTGTCTTCAGATCTGTAGCTGCGCTCTGAGAATTAAAGGTCACAGACGGAACAGAGACGTTTCTCTGAACCACAGCGATGAAGATGGAGAATTAAAAAGCCGAGCCCTGCTCCAGCCCCCTCCCGCTCCGCCCTGATCCGTTTGGACATTTCAGCCTCTGGGGGGCCGGATGTTCGACGAGGCAACAGAACGAAATACCCCCCACCCCCACCCCCGCAGATGTAAACGAGGCCGGACTGCAGCTAAACTTAGCTTCAACCCAAATTTGAACAGTTGAATTACAGAGCAGCCCCGCAGCGCCGGAGCTCGCTCCTCCGTCTGATTTAATTCAGTGAGTCAGCTTCACCCTGATGAATTTATTAAAGCAGCCGCTGCTCGCAGGCGACGCGGGGTCGGCGAGGATCTGTAAGGTCAAAAACGAGGAGCAGAGGGAGGACTGCGAGGAGGAGGAGGGCTGATGCCCTGACAGTCCTGATGGAGAAAAGACGACAAACACAACGTCCGTGTGTTCGATCAGCTTCATTCAGTTCAGAGACGAGACCCCTGCTGCTCCTCCACCCCCACCCCACCCCTCTCTCCATCTGTTCCTGAACCTCTCTCCATCTTTCCTCCATCAAACCCAATTTCAAACAGCCCGCCTGGCACAGCGAGAAGCTCCACACCGCCAAACTGCTGCAGGAACGTGATGAAAACAACAAGTGAGACGGTGAAATCCAGATTGAAAACAAACAGACGAGCGGAGAGCTGCAGCTGATGACTGATCTGGACTCACACCGGTCACCAGACCAGAGGACGAGTCTAATATCTGCAGCTCCGAGTGTCTGCATCACAGGACGGAGGTACGAGCATGTTCAGACACAAGAGACGTCTCCTCTGTCTCCCCCGTCATGTCCTACAGAGTAAACGATGTGAGACTCGGCGTCTCTTCCTGAGTGAGGACCAATCACTGATCTCTGTTTGGTGACATCTTGGTTCGATGGTTCAGGTCAAGGCTGATGACGTCACAGACGACGTGATATTTACTGTGTCACATTAATAAATCATAAACTCATCCATTCTTGCTGAGAAGTTAAGACTTTTATTTTGAAGGAAACCAGTAACATTCTCAGTTTAACAGTGTATTTCCTGTTCTTCCTTTAAATATATTTTCATGCAGAAATCTTTCATCAACTCAATTACTTCTTACATATTTCTTCTAGGGCTGCAAATAACAATTGTTTTCATCATTGATTAGTTAACGATTATTTTTATAGTTAATAGATTGTTTTTATTTTGGTCTAAAAAATGTTAGAAAATAGTGAAGATGTCTTTAACAGTTTCCATGACGTCTTCAAATGTGCAGAGCTGAAGGAAAGCAGTTTAGAACCATAGAGAACTAAGAAATGATTCACGTTTAGAACCAGTACCAGGTTAAAACTAGAACCACCTCCTCGTGGTCGTATCCCTCCGCCACTCAGACTAGTTCCAGGTCACATCCTGTTTATCCAGAGTCAGAGACGATATGAACCATGTGTGTAAAATTTTGTCATAATTACTGTGCGGTCTAGAGCAATGGCAAAAAAGTGTTTTGTGAGGTCACCGTGACCTTTGACCTCCAGAATCTAATCAGTTCATCCTTGAGTCCAAGTGAACGTTTGTGACAAATTTGAGGAAGTTCCCTGATGAAGGAGGAATAAAAACGAGTGATGGAAATGTGAGTTTCGAAAAAACTCAAACGTCGCAAAAAAACATTCTACTTGCATGAGGTGACATTCAGCTCGTGGCTCGTATCAGACGTCAGGGAGAGAGGTCCAACAGAGGCACGTCACGTTTCATCAGAACAACATTACGAGAGGAGAGAACCCAGGTTAACACACATCACTCAGTGAAACACAGAGCATTCACTGCCGTGTTCGTCGACTTCTCTGAAGAAGAAAAAACTTCTCCTTTGTGCAAAACTGTAACAGAGACGCAGCTAGAGACTCAACAACAGGCAGCGCTGAGGGAGCTGCAGTGAAGCTGTGTGACACACTGACACTAAATATTAAATATGACTGTGGCTTCATGTGAATCTGATTCTGAAGCTTTTAACTCTGTGTTATTTAAAGGTCTCTACACTGACGTTGACCTGCTCAGATTAAACACTTGTATTTTACTTCAGACTGAATGAGCTGAAGCTCAGAGCCTGAGGACTGATGAAACACTTCCTGTCTGGACTGTGGAACCTGTTTAATCATCGTTTCTCTGGATGAAACTGAAATCTTCTGCAGAGTCTCTGTCTGTTATAAATGTCTTTTCTAGGAGAATTGGACAGTGTGAACTCTCCCTGAAATTCTGCTTTCAGACGTTTGTAGAAAAAACATTCCAAACTTCAGGCTGCCATCAGGAAACAGGAAACAGGAAACAGGAAACAGGAAACAGGAAACGGTTTGACTCTGAGAGTAAAACTTGAGTCTGTCCCTTTAACTCCGGGACGTTTCCCCTCGTCTCTCTGAGGGTTCAGATTCTGCTGTTGGAGCTGATTCTGTGTCGTTTTAAAGACGCAGTGTTTGTTGTTGTCATCGTTGTTGTTGTTGAGCTCAGCAGAGTGAAGCTGCGTCTCAGCATCTGCAGGGACAACGAGGTGCGTTTGATTCTTCTGTCCCCGGCCGCAGTAATGACGGGCCAAGCACTCAGGGAGCTATTTGTGGGAAGTGGAGCAGCAAAGCCTCATGGGATGAAAATGATGCTGGGTAATGTTTTGTGTGTGTGTGTGTGTGTGTGTGTGTGTGTGGAGAGGCTGTGGAGAGGCTGTGAGCACAAAAAGGAGGGAGAGGAGGACACAGGATTGGTTCTGAACTGGTCTCTTCAGGGAGAACCAGGATCCAGAGGGATTCAGTCTGGTCCAGAATCCTCTAAGAGGAGCTGGAGGAGGTGGCTGAGGAGGACTCGAGTCCATCTCCTTTAGGCTCCTCCCATCAGGACCCAGACCTGGACAAGGAGCAGGAAGTGGACAGATGTTGATTTTGATGTGGAGGTGGTTTCAAGCTCCAGAGATCAAGTCAAAGGTTTTGCAGGTTTTTCAAGACCTGTGTTTTTCCTGCAGACCTTCGAACCTGATGCTGGATTTAGGAAACGAAGTTCCTGGAGTCCGAGTTCTGGACTCAGCTGGTTCGGTCCAGATCCATCGTCCCGGCGTCAGCTGTGTCGGTGAGGACTCTTCATGGCTGCGGACCAGATTTAGATTTTTGGCACTGAAGGTCTGAACTTTGTTTTCAAGCCAGAAAACCAACACACACACACACACACACACACACACACGGTTCAGAGGAACAGAGATAATAAAACTACAAAGTCCAGCAGGAGTCAGTGCTTCACTCACATCAGTAGAAACATCCACCCTGTGACTGTTGCACCAGATGACTGGAGAAGATTATAAATGTAGTAAATAATAACTGAAACACATGTAATGCACCTGAATGTGTCGTAATGAATTTAGACCAAACCGCAGCCAGATGTTTGCAGATCTGAACTTGATCCATCAGTGAAAACAAGAGTGAAAAATATTCAAAACAAAACTAAAAAAATAAACTTTGATGAAATGTGTAGCACCCCACTGTACCCTAGACTAATGGGGTGATTTTGGGTTCGTTTGGTGTTAAGGTAGCTACCCGAAGGTTTACCTATTTAAAGTAATCTGATATTACTGTTACTGATATTCAAAAATAATCCAAACCAATACACTTGTTCTAACTTATTAACGGACACCAGACAACGTTATAAAATTAAACAAATGTAGTTTACTTAAGGTTTTGCGGCAATACAAATATTTACCCTTTAAATTAAAATTAAACAAACAAACAAAATTATATATAGAGTGTCTCCAAAACACTTATACCCCCCTTAAAAGAAATAAATAATAACCTCTGGACTAACTCAACAGTACTTTACTGAGCAATACTAAAAAATACTCCTCAATTGTTCATCACAAATGTATAACCAAATACCTTAATGGTTTAATACTCAATAACTGATACTCAATAACTGAAAATGCTATACACTAACGTGGGCCCACACACGCACACTCACACGCACACTCACGCTAACAGAAACCCCTGTTGCAGGCCGGTTTGATGCTCGGGTGCGTTGCGGCCGATGAACATCCGCTCTTCCCACGAGAGAAACCACACGGCAGAAGTCCTCTCCTCCCCGCGAAACCCGCGCAGCTAGTCCGACTCACAGCTCAGCTGGAGAAATCCTCCGCTCTTCCCGCAGTAAAACAGCCAGGCTGTTCTGTTCTCAGCTGGAGAAATCCTCCGCTCCACACCCCCAAAGTGCCGCCAGGTAAAAACTCACAGTTCAGCTGGAGAAATCTTCGGCGGGCACCAGGCGACCGCGACGGCGAAGTCTTCCTCCTTCCGTCCGACAAGTTGTCCTTTAACTTCCCGTTGACCAGACACCCACACACACTGATACTAGCCTCAATAAACTCTCAGTGAACGAGGAACAGCGCGGTAGTGTTTATCATTTTTCTCAATACTCGAGATACATTACATTGTGCTCCTCTCGGTGCTAGCTTAGCTTCTGCCTCCTGCCGTGTCCCCATCATCACAGGTGAATCCAACAGACCAATAAAACAATAGAACAAAGCCACATGAACTCGCTAAAGGCAGATCTCGCGATATTTAACTATTTATCTTCAAAATGAACTTAAAATGCACTTATTCTTTTTAACTGAAATCTCCATTAATTTATTAATATTCAGTGTGTCTCTATTAATTATTGTGAAAACAACCTTATTAAGTGTTATGAAAATAATCTTAATTCCACTTAATTTCTTATATTATTAGGTCTTTCCTCTTTTATAAAGTACCTTTATATAACCCCTCATTTTCTCACAGGGCTACAAATGTATTAAACTTCTGTAATGTGACGAATAGACAAATTAATTAATGAACTAATGAGCTGCAGAATCACAGACTGTTTCCTCCTGCAGCCAATAACAACATCTCTGTTCAGAGGAAGTTGATTTGTGTGTTTGACTCGGACGTTAATGAGAAAACATTTGTAACTAGGATCACCTCCTCGTGGCGTTAACACACACGATGAAGTCTCTCTCGACCTGACCTCTCCGATCTCTCTCTGACCGCCGCCCGGCCGGCCTCCATCTGTCGGAGCTGGAAACTGTTC
>NW_019174799.1:82461-88500 GCF_002260705.1 Seriola dumerili | reverse complement strand
CCCCCCCCCCCCCGTCACCGCACACAAGTTCAGAGTGAGTCGAGGCGTCAAAACAGCGAGTGTGACTGTGTGTTCCTGTCAAAGCGCTCGGTGTGGGAGCAGCAGCCGAGGCCTCGTCACCGCCGCCGCCAGCAGAGATGATGGCGGGGAGATTGCTCCATCACTGGAAAATAGCCAGAAAAATAACCCAGTGTTGGCGCCGGCGGGGAGAGCTGCGTTCAAGGACAAAGCCGCACATCACATCGGCCCTGCACGTAAAGAGCCACAGATCACAGCGAGGAGGAGGAGCAGACACCTTCATCCTTTGAATCATGTCAAGTCTCGACTGTGAAGATCAGCGAGCTGCTTCCTGTCTGCGAACAGTTTGTGTCTGAGCTGCTCGTTTACACCGACGACACACTCAGGTGTTCCAGGTGTCGCTGATATCACCTGTCTGACAATCATCAGCCTCTCTCCACCTCCGTGTCTTTGCTTCCACTTCAGGAACTTTCCAAACAATCAAGAACCTTTCTAAGAACGTTAGACCAGAAGAACCTGAGGAACATGGAACCAGAGGAACCAGAGGAACCTGAGGAACCTAGAACCAGAGGAATCTGAGAAACCAGAGGAACCAGGAACCAGAGGAACCTAGAACCAGAGGAACCAGAGGAACCTAGAACCTGAGGAACCTAGAATCAGAGGGACCAGAGGAACCTAGAACCAGAGGAATCTGAGGAACCAGAGGAACCAGGAACCAGAGGAACCTAGAACCAGAGGAACCTAGAACCAGAGGAACCAGAGGAACCTAGAACCTGAGGAACCTAGAATCAGAGGGACCAGAGGAACCTAGAACCAGAGGAATCTGAGAAACCAGAGGAACCAGGAACCAGAGGAACCTAGAACCAGAGGAACCTAGAACCAGAGGAACCTAGAACCAGAGGAACCAGAGGAACCTAGAACCAGAGGAACCTAGAACCAGAGGGACCAGAGGAACCTAGAACCAGAGGAATCTGAGAAACCAGAGGAACCAGGAACCAGAGGAACCTAGAACCAGAGGAACCTAGAACCAGAGGAACCTAGAACCAGAGGAACCAGAGGAACCTAGAACCTGAGGAACCTAGAATCAGAGGGACCAGAGGAACCTAGAACCTGAGGAACCTAGAACCAGAGGGACCAGAGGAACCTAGAACCAGAGGAATCTGAGAAACCAGAGGAACCAGGAACAAGAGGAACCTAGAACCAGAGGAACTTAGAACCAGAGGAACCTAGAACCAGAGGAACCAGAGGAACCTAGAACCTGAGGAACCTAGAATCAGAGGGACCAGAGGAACCTAGAACCAGAGGAACCTAGAACCAGAGGAACGTGGAACCAGAGGAACCTAGAACCAGAGGAACCTAGAACCAGAGGAACCAGAGGAACGTGGAACCAGAGGAACCTGAAACCAGCTGCACAGAGAACCTTAAGTTAAGATTTTCCTTTATGGCGGACCAGTGATGTCACAGGGGAATAAAATATTTCCCTGATTTCTTGCTTGAACAAACATTAAAAATAAGATTTGTAAAAAGAATTTATAGATGAACCATTAATCATCAATAAAAACTTCAGATTTAAAACATAAACACTCATTAAATAAACCATTTATAAATACATTTATTAAATCATGAATATGAATGAAAACATAATTTTTATGACGTTTATTTCATACAGGTCGCCATGGAAACAGTAGAATTCTACTGCTGTAAAATCTCTTACATTGCCGCAAAGGCCTTCATGTTTTTCCTTCACTCAGGAAACCTTTGAAGAGATTCTGTGGAACACCCTTAAGTACCTCCCTCAGCTAAGTGTCAGACTTCAGTAGAAAACTTAAGGTGTTTTGTGCAACAGGCCTCAGGGAATAACTTCAGCTGCTGGTTGTTGTTCTTCTCTCCTCAGCAGTTGTTCAGTAACTGTCAGGACGGCGTCAGCAGCTCTGAGCGTCTCTTTGGACGGAGAAGATTTAACAGCTGAGACAGAAAAGTTCAGGCTGTTTCTGCAGGAGAGGACGAAGGAGGAGGTGAATTATTGATTTTATTATCATTATTTTCCTGATCAGATCTGGTTTCTGAAAAATGAATTAAATAAACACGTAAACTCTTTGAGCAGCAGAACCAGAACCAGAACCAGGTCCTCACAGGGTCCAGTCCTCAGACTCTGCTGAGCAGGAACAGGAAGACACAGTCTGCTGCCTGCTTCTTCTTCTTTTCATCTTTAAAGGGAACAAAGAGTCTTTGATGAAGCCACTGAGACGTCTCCATTAACGTCCCCGTCAGTCCACCCACAATGCAACAGTTTCATCAGCCTTGCACACCAGCAGAATTACATCACGCTCGCTCTTCACTTTAATGGCCATCCTGCTTCATTAGACTCTGTGACATCAGCCGTGTCCCACATCCAGCTCCTCCGTCCTCGTCCTTTAGTCGGTTTATTTACTGTGGTAGTGAACGTGGAGGAGACCGAGGTCACGTGTCTGTCGATAATATTTATGGGAATATTGATTTATATATATTCAGCCAGGTGAGTCCGTTAAAGTTAAAAACCTGTGAGGTAATGAAGACGTTCAGACGGCGGCAAAAAGCTGCAGATACATTTATATACACTGAGATAAAACATCAGTAAATACAGAACACTGTTCAGCTCATCACTTCCTGCAGATGTTTCACATTAAAAGCCCGTCAGGCTCGTTTGTCATATTGACAGATTTGCCTCCTTAAGAATCACATGTGAAGAAATATGAGGGTCAACCTGAGCGGCGGACCCTCCAGAGGTCACTGGAAGATTTTCAGGGGTCACATGATTATTGATAAACATGAACTGTTTCCTTCCTCCTGCCACATGATGGAGGAAGAAGCAAACGGTTCATTTCAGCGTTGATTTAATTTCAACAAAAACATAAAATGATCATATATAATAAAAGAGCGTCAGGCTTTTAAAGTGAAGTTTCCGTAGCGTCGTTGTTCCTACCTGGACGTAGTACGTTCCTTTAGACTGAGCGTACATCATCAGGAAACAGTAGTCCAGGTTCTGCTTCGTCCTCCACCTGAGGAAGAGGAGGAGGAAAAAGAAGCATACAGGGCTGTTATGTTAATGTTATCATTACACATCAACACACACACACACACGCACACGCACGCACACACACACGCACACACACAAAGCTATAATAACAGGATGCTCAGTGGATAATCAGAAAAATGCCGCCAGGGACACAAGATTCAATGATCCATGAGATCTCTCTCTCTCTCTCTCTCTCTCACACACACACACACACACACACACACACACACACACACACACACACACACACACACACACACACTTTTAACATTGTTTTCCATCCTCTTCATCCTCATCTTCATTATCTATTCGTTCTTCTTCTACCCTCTGATCCTGAGCAGGTTTTCAGATGACTCACATTTTTCTTTTACTGTCCAGTTTTAATAATCCCATGATTTTCTTTTGCCTTGGGTTTTGTCTCTGTCTTCTCTCTTTCCACTGTCTTTTATTAAAATTAAATTTGGGATTATTTGTTCATATCTTTCACGGCTGCACTGTCATTTTTAATCTCCTGTGTCATTTGTCTTGTTCTGTTTTATGTCACTCTTTTTAAAACCTGTTTATGTGTTTATTGATTTTTGCTTCGTCTTTATGTCTCACACGCAGCTCTTTGGCTTGTTAATGAAAGCTGCTGCTGCCATGTTGTCACCGTGTTATCATCACACACGCAGCGACTGTTCGCTGAAGCAGAGACTCCTCCTTCGGTTCAGTGTCTCTGAGCTGTTTGCGTACAGGGCGGGAAAAACACCCTCAGATACAGACACAGTGAATCTTGTGTCTGTTGATTCAAACACAGCAGACAGAAGAATGAGTTTCTCTTACATGAAGCTTTGCAGGATTAAAGTTTTAACACCGCAGGTTTCCATCCACACCTGATGGAAAAACACCCGGCGGGCTGTAAATTCGGGGCGGTCTCAGAACCAGCACAGAGCAATCAGCAGTGAATTGAATCAGCGTGTGTACAGATAAGGTTTGGTAAACAGCGGAGCGGCTCCACAACCGAGCACACACACACACACACACACACGCACGGATCAATATTTACAGCAGCAGCAGACGGCGGCTGCAGGAAGCTCAACACTCAGGAAGCACAGATCAGCACAGCAGAGCTCAGAGCTGGGACCAAAGTTCGACTCTTTCTTCAGGAGAAAATGATCAATAAAGTGAAATTTCATACACAGTTAGTTTCCATTAAAGAACAGTAGTCGATTAAAGAGCTGCACGATATGAAAAATAAAAAACAATTGAGATCATTTTGGCAGATTTCAGTTGGAATGGTCGTTTAAAATGATGATGTGATTTCTGTTGGTCTGACCTGTCGCACCACGACACTGATGGTGCTCACAATGCTAATGCTAACAATGCACAACTCGTTTTAACCTTTATTAAAACAACTGCAGCTGCTGTGATTTCGATTATATTTCAGTGTAATCATTTAAAAAAGGCTCATTCATTTAATAAAACAGCTGTTCACTGTAGATTTTGTCATCAGGAGGAAATAGAGAATTTGTCGACAAAATAAAAATATCAAATATCACCAGACCTGAAAAATACTTTGTTTCTGTCGTCTGTGGTGTTTACACACATCATGAGGTGACCCTCCCCCAGCGTGACCTCTGACCCTTCACACAGTCACAGTAGTATCAGAAAATGCCCTTTGCAGAGGTTTATGTAGCATGTGATGAACACATGAGGCCTGACTCCTTCAGCCCTGCAGACATGCCCCCCCCCGTCCGTCCGTCGGCTCTTTCACTTTATTGTGCCATAAATACAACCCCCCCCACCCTCCACCCCCCAGCCCCACCTCCTCACACTGTTTAAAGTGGGTTTTTACTACAGGGAGTCAATGGCTTTTTTATAAGCCCGCTGGGATCTAAAACAATCCTGGAGAAGTGAGGTTTTTATAGGACAACAGTAAAGTTAGCACAGAATCAGCCTTGTCTCACTCCGTGTCCCACGGCAACGGACGAGATGATTTAATCAGCTGCCCACCCCTCAAACAGAAAGACAACAGGAAGCAGTGTTTTCAAAATAACAAGACACTTGTCTCTGATGTTCAGACCCTGCAGCGGCCGCGGCAGCAGGCCTCAAACTACCGGTCGGCTTGGTCTATTTGCTGGAAACTTTTTCACTTTCCCAGCCATTTTACAAAGTCTATTAACCAGAGATCCCGGGTGCAGATGGAGTTCAGTTCTAAGCATCACGTCTGTTTCCTCCAGACTGAGACCAAACAGTTTAATCTTGGTCTGAGAGAAAAGATCTTCAGTCTCTGAGCAGCTTCATGATCAGAGTGAGGAAAGGAGCTTCACTGCTTCCTCTCTCATCTCCTTTAGGAAACACTGGAGCTTCCTTTACCAAAGGAAAGGACACATGCCGTCCCACAATGCCTTGCTGCAGCAACATTTAAAACCACAGCAGAGCCACATAAATGTAGAAACATCAGAGCAGCTGTTTCTGTCTGATGGACTGAAGCTCAGATCCATAAATACAGATTCATCCTCTTTCATCAGTCAGGAGTCGCCATGAAGAACGAGCTGATGAATCTATAGTTACATCATCATCATCATCATCATCATCATCACAACTAAACACTATAGTCTATACATTAATGTTGCACTGAATCCCCTCCCTGTGTGGAAAGCAAAACATTCATTTTCTCTATTTAACAAATGTATAGAAATCCATGCGTCGTCCAGGTGTTATAGATAAAGTTATAAATAAAGTTAGTTTTAAAAACAGTTTTAAGTTCAGTGAGATTCTTCTCTTCTTTGACCTCATGATGTTTTCCCTCGAGGTCGAGGAGACGAGGTCAGAGCTTATTTTGACTTTTCGAAGCTTCTGGAAGTTCCTCCGTCTCCTCTCAGGATGTCTGCAGCTCAGCCAGAGTCACCATCAGGTCCTTGTTCTCCTCTCCCGGACTCCCTGACCACTGTTCTGCACTCAGTCCTGTCTCTGAGCTCTGCAGC
>NW_019174799.1:57461-79961 GCF_002260705.1 Seriola dumerili | reverse complement strand
AAGGAAGGAAGGAGATGTAATGAAGGGAAAGAAAAGGAGGAGGTAGGGAAGGAAATGAAGGAGGTAGAGTGAAGGGGGTAAGGAAGGAAACGAGTGGGAAAAAAGGTAGGAAAGGAAAGGAGAGAGTGAAGGGAAGGAAATAAGGAGACAGGGAAGAAAGAAGGAGGTGAAGGCAGTGTGTGTGTGTGTGTGTGTATGTATGTGTGTGTTTAATTAATCATGCATTAACATGCTGCACTTTCACTACATGCCATGAACAATGACACACAATGACACACATACACACACACTCACACAGCTGTTCACACACACACTGCAGCGAGGTTCTGCGTACGGACCAACATCAAACACAACACACACACACACACACACACACACACACACACACACACACACACACACACACACACACACACACACAGAGGGAGAAGAGTTGAAGAACCCCCCTCTTGTGTCTGTTGCCACAGGAACGGTATCCCATCATGCAGGTGGACTTACAGGCGCTTCATGTTGTCTGCTACAGTGCTGGCGTACTGCTGGTCAGCCTGGACGCGCACACACACACACACACACACACACACACACTCACACACACACACACACACACACACACACACTCACACACACACACACACACACACACACACACAGAGAGAGAGAACTGTTTTAGTTTTTTCATATTTACTTTAACAAGACAAACACTACAGTGGCCCCTGAGGACAAAACACATACAAGAGTTAAAGCATAAAACATTAACACACACACACACACACACACACACACACACACACACACACACACACGTTCCCACTCGAACACCAACAACAACTTGAGCAATCGATGACATCAGAGTTCAGCCCCCCTCTCAGCCAATCAGGGCGCAGATGAGCTCCCAGTGGGACCCAGTCATCTGGCTCCAGAGGTCACCGTGGGGTCACACATGTTTCGGTCGGTCTCTGAGGAGAGATTGTGGTTTGTTTTGGCGACCTGGAGGTGCCAGCTGGGTGGAGCTTATACCAAAGAGCTCAGTGCTAACGAGGAGCAGACGCAGTTCAGAGCTGCTCTCTCTCTCTCTCTCTCTCTCTCTCTCTCTCCTGTCGGTGTTTACTGAGAGGTTCGTCAGAGTCCGACACAAACACTGGAAGCTGCTCGTGCGACATGTCTTTACTTTTGAGAGAAAAACCTTCTTCTGCGATGTTCAAGTTTTCCTCCAAAGATCTTCTCTGATGCTGAAACCTCCAAAACAATCATCTCCACAACCAGAGCTGGAAGAGTCTGTAGTTCAAACTGTGGGTCATGTGATGAACTTGGACTTGAAAATCCATATCCATTCAGTCCAACACCAACGAGAATCGCCTCCTCGTGGTCGTATCCCTGCACCACTCCCTGTTTATCTAGAGTCATGTAAAATATGAACAATCTATGTGACATTTTGACATTATGAAGTGTGAAGTCTTGAGTAACAGCTAAAAAGTGTACCAAGGCGGCCTTGACCTTTGACCTTTGACCCCCAAAATCTAATTATTTTCATCCTTGAGTCCAGATGAATGTTTTTGCCAAAGTTCCTTGAAGGTGTTTCAGAGATATTGTGTTCAGAAAGCCAAAACCACCTTTTGTGGGGTCACCACGACCTTTGGCCTTTGACCCCCAAAATCTGGACCAGGACTCCTGGCTCTTCTGGTCTCTGAAGATCTTTGACACTCTGGCTGTGTTTGGACTCGCTGTCCTGCTGCAGGATGAAGCAGTTTGAAGGGAAGTCCGGCGTTCCCGCTCTTTTTGCTCCGTGTTTTGTCTCCAGCAGCTCCTGAGGGAAACACCTGGTTCTTTACCTGAGCAGGAAGTGGACGGAGGGATTTTTCCCGCTTTAACACGTCTGAAATAAAGATCTGAACCAAACCACAGAGATTGAGTTAGAAGCTACAACCTCGTTATAAAGCTTCATGTTGTTTTAAAGGTAGAAAACAGCTTCGTCTCTCTCGTTGTCCGGGACGCTGCAGATGTTCTGACAAACAATCACACCTGACATCAGACCTGTTCATGTGTGTTGTGGATCTGTAGAAGCCTCGGAGGATTCGTGTTCATGTGCCGTGTTCTGTCACGTGTTCCTCGGTACGACACGCTTCGGTCATGTAATATTCATGTGACACGTCTCCACACTTTAAAAGCTTTAAGTGCTTCCACTGCTCATTGTTCATCTGCAAAAAAAACAAACCCCGCTGAGGAGGAGGAGGAGTTTACTCTTCGTCTGTGGACATCGGACCTGGACCCACAACACTGTCTCCAGTCTGACTCACAGAGGGGCGGAGCCTCAGTCTGGATCCATCAGCCAGGAAATAAAACAGGAGAGGAAATTGAAAAGTGTGTCTGGGAGATAAAAACAAAAAACCCCAGGGGAATTTTAAATATTATATCAGCCCGGAGGAGAAAGAAAAGAGATATCACGATGACAAATGGAGACACAAATGAAAACAAACTCAGGGAGCAGCAGAACAGAGGGAGAGCTGGGAAACAGGAAGATGGGAGGATGAAATGTGTAAAAATCAGTGACAGAAACACGCTGCTGGACTGAAGCCCTCCAGACTGGTCCAGGAAAACATCTGGTCCACCACAGTGTGGATGGGGGTTAACTCCCATGGAGAGAGTCCTGGCGTCCACATTACTCCTGAGCTTTCGAGCGCCAACAACGGAGACTTTTGGTTGCGATTCAGTCTGGACGTGCAGAGTCGACAGACAGAGATCTTATGAGCGACGACAGTCTTCCTTGATTCGTGGATTTGACTGACAATGCTTCCGGTGTTGCTGTATTTACTTTACAACGACTCCCAATCTGTGTTTTTCTGCCGCCATGACGCCTCGGACTCGTGTGTCACTTTCAGTAACAGGTCCACCTCATCAAGAAATGTCTGAGACACCAAGTCAGTTTAATGTGGGAGAACATTTTCAAAACATGTCAGCTCCAAACACACTCCTGCTCTTTGACCATATTTGGATTAGCTGGAAGTTAGGGGGCGGAGTCAGACACTGCCAAGATTGTGACGGTGAAGCAGCTCACTTTGAGCTTCAGAAACCTGTGGGTGATGTCACAGAGGCGACGTCCATCTTTATTTACGGTCTGTGATGTTGACATTTAAGCAGCAGTAGAAAGTGAAAGTGAAGAAAGGGAGTATTTTATTATATATATATTTATATTTTTATTTATTATTAATTGTTTATTATTATTTTGCAAATTATTGTTGACTTTGTTGAGCTGTTGTATCAATGTAATTTAAATGCACTTGTGCAGTCTGCTTTGACAATATTGCATCTGACTACACTCACGTCAATAAAGCTTTAGATTTGAATTTGAGTATTTCATTGGTGCCTGATTCACATGGCGACATCACACTGTAGGTTTTTAATGACGTCAGTGTGTCAGTGTTTAGTTTGAGGTTCCTCGTGTGTGTTTACACTGGATTTTACAAACGGAGACATTTTGGACGTGTCATTAAAAAAAGGTGAAAGTGGGACAGACGTGTGATTTCACGGTCTGTGTGGCAGGTGAGTGATTGTGTAAGTGATTGTGTGAGACGCAGTAACAGAAGAAGTGGAGCTGAGGTCAGTTCAAGTCTCCTCCAGTTTCTCCTCTTTTCTCTCTAACCACTGACTCCGGCGTCTCCCTGAATACTGACGACTTCCTGCACGTCTCCGTTGGTCCGACCGAGTTCAGTCATTTCCCAAAACAGCTTTTGTCAAACAAACAGGAGGAAGCAGAGTGTGTTTGTTGGAGACTGTCGGACAACGAGCGACGGTGAGTGTGTGTTCACGGTGATGAAGGAACAGATCTCCCACTGCAGAACAGAGACTCACTGATCTGCTTTCATAGTTAGTGGATGACAATGGAGTCTTTAAAAACTCTGTGTCTGTGAGGTTTGTGAGATTTATGCTGGGTAGGAACCGATGACATCACAACAGTTCAAAGTTCAGTTCACACATTGAAATCAACTCGTCCAGCTCCATGTCTTCTGTTTCTGTGTCTCCGGTCCGTCTCATTCTCGTGGACACGATGTCTCAGCAACATCGTGACGGAACTTCTTCAAATTCTGCACAAACATTAACGAGGACTCAAAGATGAGCTGATTAGAATTTAGGAGACAAAGGACAAAGGTCAAAGGTCACAGTGACCTCACGTTCTTGTGAATGCGATATATCAGGAAAGTCCAAAAGGAATTACATCACTTCTGTCACTGTGACGTCACAAAACGTTTTTGACCATAAGACAAATTCATTCATTTAACTGAAATGTATTTAAGAACAAAATGAAGCAATGACATTTTATTTCCAAAAGGTCAAAGGTCGACTTAACTGTGACATCATAATGTTCTGTAAAAACACTTCTGGTCTTTATTCAACGCTGTAACTCAGGAAGTTGAAACATGAGGAGAACTACATTCGCCTCCTCGCGGTGGTATCCCTCCGCCAACCAGCCAAGTATCAGGAAATATGTTCACAGTCTCCAATTCCTGAGTTACAGTGTTGAATAATGACCAGAACATTATGATGACACAGTGAAGATGACCTTTGACCTTTTGGATATAAAATGTTCTCACCTCATTTTATCCTTAAAGACATTTGAGTTAAATTGTGTCATAATTAGTGAATGAGTTTGTGAGTTATGTTCAAAAACGTGTTTTGTAAGGTCACTGTGACCTTAACCTTTGACCTTTGACCACCAAAATCTAATCAGTTCCTCCTTCAGTCCTAGTGAAGGTTTGTGCCAAATTTGAAGAAGTTCCCTCAAGGCGTTACTGAGATATCGTGTCCACGAGAATGAGACGGACGGACAGAGGCATAAAAATACAGAACAACCACCTCATACGTTCAATCCTCTCAAAGTTCACTGACAGAGATGATTCATGATAATTTATATAAAATACTGCTGCAGTGACAAAGTGTGTTCACAGTGTGAACATGAACCTGCTGCTTGTAAAGATTCACGTACTCAGAGTGAAATAAAGGTTCAGAGTTTGAATATCAGACGAGACGCTGTCGTCACAATATGAGACGGCTGTGACCTTCATCACTGTCTCACACACTCACACACACACACACACACACACTCACACTCACAGATGTGATGTAAATGAGCATACACTCTATACTTTATAATTTCACATCTCAAACATTTCACCACACGTCATCACTGTCCCACCTCCCTGCAGCGTTAGCACGCGAGCTAAACCCAGAGTCAATGACATTACCACTGTGTGTGTGTGTGTGTGTGTGTGTGTGTGTGTGTGTGTGTCTCTGCCGGGGTTCATTAGTTAAACCAGTGACCTTTAGAAAGCGAGGAAACACACGCATCAACGCACACTCACACTGACGGTTGTCCACACACACACACACACAAACAAACACACACACACACTGACCTCGGCGATGAGGACGACGATGACGCAGTCGTCCTTCTCGGCGGCGCTGAGCTCCGACATGAGGGAGCTGAGTGTGTCGGTCAGGTAGGAGTGGACCTCCCTCTTCACACTGGGGACCCCCATCACTATGGAGACTGCGCATGCACACACACGCGCACACACACACACACAGAACAAAAGTGAGTTTGAGGCGGCGTGCTCCGGACGGAGGAGAAGCTGCAGAGGCAGCAGAAGAAGAGTGACGGAGCTCAGAGTCAGAAAACAACAGATGAACATTCAGAGACACTCGACAGGAGGCATCAACCACATGACAAGCAAAGCACAGTGAGGAGGTCAAAGGTCAGCAGCCTGATTATACACTGATGCACTGGAACGATTTTAGCATGTTCACTGGAAATACCCAGCAAATACACAGAGCCCGGAGACAGTACAGGCAGAGTGGGAGTCTTGCATCTTCCCAAAAAGACCTCGGAATGTAAAACATTTGCAGCAAATACACAGAGCCGATGGTTAATTAAAAAGAATCTGGGAGTGTGCAGTGTCTCCAGCACATAGACGCATCCAGTGGGGAGGTTTAAAGGACCGCAGAGTTTGAAATGTACAGCAAATACTTGAAACAAGTTGGTGCATCAATGGCCACAGGAATTGTTCCCAGGAAATACACAGAGCCGACGGGTAGTTTAATAGGCTTCAAATATGACTGGGAATGTGACACATTTTCAGGAAGTAGACAGAGCCGACGAGTTGTTAATAGGCTCCATAATGTGGCTGGGAAAGTGAAAAACTTATACACAGAGTGGACGGGTAGTTCAGGGTACACGGCTCCCACGAAACACACTTTCCATTTGGTGGTTAAGCTAACGTCAGGTCAACTCAATACTTCCTGCATAGATGTTTCAAATTAAAAGCCTTCCTGTAGCTCAAAGGGCGTAATAATGCCTCCACTTTCCTCTTGTTTGTTAATGCTGTTTTAATGGCGCCTTTTATTTCACAGTTTACGATAAACCAGCTTCCATAAACTGAACCAAACTGGACCAGGATAAATGAGGCTCAACCAGGCTAGGAATATAAAAACAAGTCAGACGTCAAAGTGGGCTGATGAAAGGGATATAAATGCATGACAAATACACGCACGCACGCGCAAACACCCACACACACACACACACACACACCCTGGGGTCTTAACTCTGTAAATTTAAAAGCCTCTGTGTCTCAATTTAACTTGTTTTTCTCTCCTTGATGCTCCGGAAAAAAAACAAAACACTTTGTTCTGAGCCTGTTTTGTGTTAAAGGTTTTACATATAAATCACATTTGTCACAAGAACACACACACACACACACACACACACACACACACACACACACACAGAGATAAATATACATCTCTTGCTGTGTTTCTCTTCTTGGTTGTTATCTCTGTCTTTTGCTGCAACATAAAGCTCTTTCTGTCCACGAATAACCTGTTTTACTGAAAGTGCATCATAAATATATTTGACTGCATACACACACACACACACACACACACACACACACACACACACACACACACACACACACACACACTGATGTATTTGTTCTCCCTCTGTGAACCGCAGGCTTCGTCCATGGAGATAATTTCATGCCAAAACTTAAACTAATAAACCATCTTTTACAAATGTCCCATGAAACACAGTTGTAGAACTACATGAACAAACCATTACATTCTGTTTTGCAAATACAAAATA
This sequence comes from Seriola dumerili, assembly GCF_002260705.1. Lineage (NCBI taxonomy): Eukaryota > Metazoa > Chordata > Actinopteri > Carangiformes > Carangidae > Seriola > Seriola dumerili. The sequence continues at coordinate 72,829 of NW_019174799.1, read as the reverse complement.
TTGAATATTATAATTGAATTTTAATCAATTTAGAATGTTTATGAAACATTACTTTATTTTGAAAGGATGAAAATGGGACAGGTTATTGAAGTAGAGCGCTGGTTGTGATTGTGTTGAGAAAATTTTTATTTTGTTTTTTTTGAAAATCAAATCATTTTTTTAATTTATTATGTAATGGAGAATTTCATTTATTTTGTCTTTGTTTTGTTTTAGTTTCTTATTTAGTTCTTCTTTAATATTTTATTTAGGTTGTCAGGCCTGATTGATTTTGTGATGTTATTTGTTTTTTTAATGTGTGACTTAGTGTCTGATGTCTGATCTGTGCTTAATGTTTTGTCTGCTGGTTATTTAGGTCAGGTTTTTTGTCCAATTGAAAAAAAAGAAAACACCGTTAAAAATATTCCCTTACAAAACCACAGTTTCCTCTTATTTCAAGAATGTTTGTGAAAGATTAGTCGCCATCTGTAAAAAAGTACCAATCAAACCAAAGCACAACATATTCTAATATTAATCAAACTTCAGAAACAAAAATATAGTTACAAAAATATTCCTACAAAGAAAATGAAATATCACTTCTTTAGATTTTGTCACCGATTCTCTGCGTGTTTGTTTCTGAAACACAATGTGTGAGAAATATGTTGTATTTTTGTTTGATAGGTACATACTTTGTTCATGTTGTTTTGTATCTGCGAACCACACTGTGTTTCATGGGACATTTGTAAAACATGGTTTATTTGTGTAAGTTTTGGCATGAAATGAAATTAGCTCCACACACACACACACACACACACACACACAGAGGTTTGTGTTTCTCTTCAGGGGATGTTGGGTGTATCAGGGGGACCTCGGTAAGCTGTTACCCCAGGGAAGGTGCACTGCGTCTGGGCTACTGGTTGAGACAGGAGCCCCAGGCCGTCAGTGTTTGTGCAGGTTGATCTGATGCAGACTGACGCCTTCGAACCTCACTTTTCTTTTTTTAACGTCTCTCGGTTTTTAAGAAATTTAATCACTTTAATAATCTTAATTTTTTTTTTTTTGAACACCCAGGTGTGTGTTTAATTTTACCTCCGGTGCGTCCCTGTCCCAGGTGCACGGCGGGCTGCAGACTGTCCTCTCTGTTCAGTAGGTGAGGAAGATGATGGAAGATGGAGGGAAGCTGCAGGACGTTTTTACTGCTGCTCACATTCCACAACTTCAGCCTCGTCTCCTCTGAAAACAGAGATCAGGTCAGACCGGGTCAGACCGGGTCAGACCAGATAAACTACTGTTAGACCAGGTGATGCTACGTTAAACCAGGGGAGGCCAGGCTAGATTAGATGAGTAGTGAGTAGAAGAAAGTAAGAACAGGTAAAACCGGGTTAAACCAGGTAAGTTCAGTGTAGACATGTTTATGCTATACTGGGTCAGTTAAAACCAATTCAAACCAGGTGAAACCAGGTTAGACCAAGTGACATCCCATTAGACCTGGTTATACTAGATTAGGTTGGACCAGGTTGAATTCAACCTTGTCTCCTCTGAACACATCATGAGCAGGTTCGACCACGATAGACCAGATTAGACCAGGCTGAACGGAGTCTACACTACTTTACTGGACTGGACCAGATCATTTTGGACCAACCTGGGACAGAAACAGAGGACACACCTGAGAGGCTGCTCCAGGTGCGGTTGATGTCTCTGAGCGCCTGTTTCTCAGCAATGGCCCTCTTGATCTCCTCCAGGACCAGGTTCAGCTCTTTGGAGCGCCGCAGGTTCTCCTGCTCCGCCGAGTGGAGGCGCTCCCTCAGCGCCAGGAACTCCCTCTGGTAGATGTCCACCACATCTCCTACAGAGGAGGAGACAAGGAGGCGAGGGGGTCACTAACATTCATGAAGGAGTCAGGAGATCTGGTTTCATGCAAGAACCAGTTCAAGCACAGATGAAGAGACGTCTCTGGACGTGAACCTGTTACCGTTGGTTACTGTTGCTACGTGTTGTTCTATTGTCTGTGTGACATCACAGCTCTGACTCATGAATATTATATTTTCCTGGACAAGCGACATTGAGCCTGTTCAACATTTAATCAGCATGTTCCTGTTTAATGTGCCTGTGTGTTCATGCTGTGATGGAGGAGCAGATTTAGGCCTCAGGGATTTACTCTAAAGACACTCAGACTCTGTGGGACTGAACCAGCTTGTCATCATTAACAGGTAGAGAAAAAAAAGACATAATCTGAGTGAAAACATGAAAATAAAAAGCTAAATCCTTCGTCTGCTGCGCAAACATCATCCACCCGTCCATCATCCCTCCATCATCCCTCACCAAGCGAACGCTGTGTGGAGGTAAATCTGCAGTAATCCCTGTGAGACACGCAGCCGCTCTGTTCACTTTACTCAGTCCACTGACTGAAACACAGCGTCTGTCAAACACCAAGTCACCACATTAACAGTTCAGACATTTTTCCTGCAGCTTCATCCGTCAGAGCAGAAACACACTGAGGTTTCAGTCTTTCTTTGGCCAAATAAACTGTAAATTCTCAAATATGTTTCTTCAGTTTGACTTCAGATAGAACTGAGCTTTTATTTTGAAAAAGGTTCATATTAGAAGCTAGTTTCCCTGTGTGTTATTTTTGATTCATGATAAATTCAGGTCACTTCTACCTTCTCTCGTCTACTAGTCTCTTATTTTCTGCAGGTGTCTCAAGGAGGAACAGAAAGACCAGTTGCTCACCAACAATTGACCTGAAGGTAACTCCAGTAGGTGAGGTCTGCCTAACTACTACCTTAAGAAATAATAACCAGAACATACATTTGTTGTTTTAAAGTGATGTTACTAGGACCCAGTACAGTGCAGACGTGTGCTTCAGTGAACTGAAGTCCTACAATCCTTACAGTACAATGCTTGTTTCACTTAATGTCTACAGTCTGTAGATGATGATGAATCATATAACAGCAGCTCATGAAGCATGAACCACACAACTTTTATAGTCAAGACTCACCGACAAAGTATTCAAGAGCAAAACTGCCAGAACATCAGACCCACAGACAAACAACAACAGACCGTGTCAGCAGGTAAATCTGAGGGGTCGTCACATGATTCATCAGACAGGAAAGAAGATAAAACAAACGTCTGGTTCACAAATCTGTTTTAAGTTTTTACACTTGTCCTCTAATGTTTAATATTTGGTGAGATATTTGATCATTTCAACATTTATGGAAATTAAACCATGTGAGAAGTTTAGAGGGAAAAATCACTATTTGTTGGACTGTGAACAACTCAGACATCTGACATGTGACCCCAGTCAAACACTGCTTTTTGTAAGAAGCCAAAAAAGCAGAAATGTACTTAATTACTTTCCACCACTGCTGATACAATTACTGAGCCTTCATCACATGTGTATTTTAATATTGTTCAATCACCAAACCAGATAAAACTCCTCAGTGAAAACAAAGAGGCTGTTTCTTCAAAACCTAAAAGCAAAAAGGTAAAAGACTAAATAAACCACCACAGACACACAAGACTATTAACATGAATAATAAACTGTATATTATATATATCTACATATAATATATCGACACACACACACACACACATATATATATATATATATATATATATATATATATGTGTGTGTGTGTGTGTCTATATATTTATGTCAAAACATTTCTCTACAACAACTAATCCCTCACTGTCCCACTGCTCCTGACTGGGCACCAATGTTTGCTAACATTAGATGTTGGTAATGAAATGACCAGCTAACACTGGGACTGAATGGGCGCTCTCAGCTAGCTAACATTAGTTAGCTAAACTGTAACTCGAAGCTAAAGTTAGAAACAAGACGGCGTCACTTTTAATCTTTAGATACTTCACACAATCTGATTCAGAAACTGTGGCTAAGACAGTGAAGTGTATTAAACCAACTTCATAGTTTGATACTGACACTTATATTTACCGTGATTTTCACGCGGGAGCAGAACATGCCAGAGACGCAGCGCGAGCCACTGATGCGACATAAACAAGACGAAACGTCTGGGTTAGGAAATGGTACGGTCCACTTTAGGGGTGTCTGAAATCGTATCACAATATTCTTCCAAGCATGAATATTGGCAATATATTGTAATGGTTATAATTACAGGTAAGAAAAATATATAGATGCTGCAAACCCCCCGGACTATTGTTTTGTGTGTGTGTGTGTGTGTGGGGGGGGGGGCATGATATATTATACTGTTATGGTATCTTTCACAACAATATTAATAAACTTAAAGAATTATTTATACTAATTTGGTTATCATCTTAGCAAAATTGAAATAAATCTAAATTCAGCCATTCTAAGCCTTTATTTTTTTTTTTAAAAAAACTACCACATTTACAGTTAGAGCATTGGCTTTGAAGTGAGCTAACAAAGATGCTAACAAGGTAAAAACAGCTGTTAGCAAGTATTTAGCCAGTGTTTGGCTAACACACAGTTAGGCTGCCATTCACTTTATTATTATCAACTCTCAGCAATGACCCAACACACATTTGAAACCTGAATCAGAAACCTGAGACCTTTAGCTACAGGCTAAACAAGCTAGCAAGAAACTGAGGCTAACATACTGACTCATTATTCAACACGTTCATCTATGAACCTAATAAAAACTATCACATTCAGCAGCAACAGTGACTCACGGACATTTAAAGGATCATGTAACTCACATTCTTCAGTTGTAAATCATCCAACCTGCAGCAGGTGAGTGTCTTCAAGCTGCGTTCACAAACAAAACCGTCCATAAACTAGCCTATTGTTTAAACATCAACATGATCCTGAACATAACTTTGACCCAAAATAGGAGAATATTGAAATAATTTTCCAAGACATTTTACTTTTTCTCTCATTTTCCACGTGTTTTCCATGACGGAAAAACTCTTTTCCAGGTTTTCCAGGACGCCTGGGAACCTTGAATACTACAATATATATTCCCTAGTTTGAAAGTGTTAAGATAGTTCATATTATTCCTGGATGGTTAAACAGTGGAGCTGCTCTCTGTGTCTCAGCTCAACTTTAATAGATGGGAAAGTAAAAACACAGAAACACTCTCATTGTGCTGTAATTATTCCTCCAAACCCTCATTAATGGAGCACAATAGTCACATCTGTTTGGCTGATAAGTGAAAGTGCATTACTGAGCACACACACACACACACACACACACACACACACACACACACACACACACACACACACAGATTGCTGATGAGTTTTTAATGATGCTCCTGCCCAGTTATTTATCTGCTCTAATGAAATAATCTCCTTCCTGCAGCAGTCAGTCTGTTAAACACTGAACTCTGTGCTTCTGCAGACTGAAGGAAAACTCAGTTTCTGTCCACATCTTTCCACACCTGTCCACATCTGTCCACATCTGTCCACACCTGTCCACACCTGTCCAGTGTGCAGAAACACCTTGACTTCAAACCAGGCGCTGTGTAATATTTAGTAAAATGATCTCTCTCTGAGATGTTCAGATGTTGTGGTTGTACCAGACGCTGCGGCCTGTAGGGGGCAGACTGTCACTAACAGACTGTTTGTCTTTGGAGTTAAAACAGGAAAAACAAGAGTGAAGTGTGTGTGTGTGTGTGTGTGTGTGTGTGTGTGTGTGTGTGTGTGTGTGTCTGTGTTCATTGACTTATATCAATGTCCTGGAGACTTACACTAACTATAACCACTACTTACCTAACCTGACCTTAACCTTAACCCTTAAACATTACATGGGGGTAACACACACACACACACACACACACACACACACACACAAAGCAGAGTTGAGGGGGCGGTCAGGTTGAGTCATAGTGTAGTAATGTGTGTGTGTTAGTATAATTATATACTGTGAGAGCCACCAGTCACAGGGGCGGAGACCACCAGGTAATGAGATTACCCAGTACCCACACACACACAGACACACACACACACACACACACGCACGCACGCACGCACGCACGCACACACACACACACACACACACACACACACACACAGAGGGTGACTCACAGTTAATGGTCTTCTGGTTTATCACTTGACAGGAAGGAGGAGATGGTTTTGGGGTGTGAATGATTTGATCAATACATGTCTCACAGTTCGATCATCAGTCTGATATTGATCAGATGGATGAAGTGACTTCTAGAATCATAAATATGTATTTTAACTATCAGTTAATTAACTGCTCTGCTCCGTCATTTGTTGTTTTGAGATCATATGAATTTACTTGATTTAAATAATCTGAATCTGACACTGGACTGTCCTGCTGTGACTAAACACCAACACTCTAATGTCCCACTGTTATTAAAGACATGTGAACTAACCACAGACACTCACTCCCCCATGACTTTTAGCAAAGCATCAACCTCTGAGGCGGAAACATGAAGAACAAGAAGCTGCAGTTCCTCTAATGACCACTAGAGTCTGGCTCCAACAGTGAGTCAGTCCCCATAGACTCCCATGTTAAAATGTCCAACTTTACAGCAGAAATAAACATGTTTACAGCCTGGTACAAAAATACTAGAGATAATTTCCTCCTTCTTGACACCTGTTTATATGACTCACCTGTTTACATCTTATTAAAGACTACAGTTATGGAGGATTGGGGGTGTGGCCTCTTTGAGTGACAGGTGGGCGACAACAAACTTTTCCTGCATGTGGAGCAGAACCCAGAGGTCACGGTTTCACTGTGGTTCTCTGTAACAGGGAACCAGACAGTTTAAAAAAGTTTAAGGAACTGCTTTAAACAGAAGTGTGTCTATGTTCTGAAACTGTGGCATTGTGGGAAAAACAGTACAACAGCACAACACACGAACTAACTAATAACATATTTAAAACCATTTCAACTGTAATGAATCACTTCATAAATTGATTTTAAATGTTTAAAATGATAAATCAGTCACAGTTTATAAAGATTTTTTAATTACAATTTTTCCCAGTTGCTTAAATCCTGCCTCGGAGCAGCGTCTGTAGAGATGGAAATTTAGTTTGTGCAGCTGGAGAGAAAAGTGAAAAGTGAGAAAAAAAGGCTGGAAAAAGAGTATTTTCAGTTTGTGTGTGTGTGTGTGTGTGTGTGTGTGTGTGTGTGTGTGTGTGTGTGTGTGTGTGTGTGTCATAGGCAACATTTGGGAACAGATTTTACACTAAAGACCAGTTAATTGGGGACATTTTGTCCAACTGGAGACAAAAGCCGAGTCCAGTCCCCAATTGGAAAAAGTTTATTTTTGGGTCAGTGGTTATTGTTGGGGTTAGTCTTCAGGAAATGAATGCAAGTCTATGTAATGTCCCCAAAAGTGAGCAGTGTGTGTGTGTGTGTGTGTGTGTGTGTGTGTGTGCTTGGCTTCATGTTCATCTTCGTGCTCACAGAGAGAGAAGCTGGAAGATCCTGTTCACATGGCTGAGCTTCAGCTTCATGGACAGATTGGTCTGGCACTTTCATACGAAGTCCCTAACGAGGTCCCTAACGAGGGTCTCCAAACCCCCCCCCCCCCCAAAAGCAGATGGTGTTTAATCAGAGACAGAGAGGAAGATAAATGAATGAATCCTGTTACTGCAGTTTGAACCACATGAACAGTTGTTACAGAGCTCGTTACAGGAGCTACGAGATATTAACAGACCAGGAAAGTGTAAAAGACAACCCTCTGAGAACACACACACACACACACACACACACACACACACACACACACACACACAACCAAAGAGAATAACAAGGCGTCCAACAGGATGTCAACCCGACGACTGACAGGAAAACTGTCCAGTGTTTTACCTGCTGAGTCGCAGCAACGAGTGTTTGACAAAGACAAGAGAAGGAAATCAAACTGCTGAGTCGACCGTCAGTGACGGGACGTTCCCAGTCCCACAGCCGAGGTACATCAGTTCATTATCAACAAAACCGGATTCAACAGGAACAACGACAACTGTGTTAAAGCGGAGCTCAAAAGAAGCAACACACAGAAGCTTCAACATCAGGATTCCAGAGGAAATAAAATCAGTGAGAGAATATTTATATCTGTAAAAGTAAGTAAATACAAAAGAAACTTGTGTTTACTGAACGGGCCTAAAGAAAGTTAACATGCATTAATGTTTGGGATCAACAATAAAGAGACACAAGACACGCAATATCATTTTTTTCTGGCTGCTATGGGAGGGTGGGGGGACGTTTACACGTCTGTTCCCAGGGGCCCCTTGTCTAATAATGTATCTATGGTACAAGAGTGTTACTCTGTGGTTGCTATGGTTTTATTATACGTGGTTAAAAGAACAGCGATTAGTCAATTCTTCAAATCCAAAATTGAATTAAAAAAAATAAAAATCCTGGTTCCACCTCATTAATTATAAATATTTGCTTATTTCGTAGTCCTGTTCTTCAATCCTTAGACGTCACCATGGAAACTGTGACACTTTTTCTTTTTTTTTCTGAAAGTTTTAGAGCAAATGTTGAATCCACGGACAGATTCAATGAAAACACCAGTTATCGTTAAATGGACGTTCTTAAGTTGTTGTTACGGTTTTCTATGTGGTCACTCGGTGATTTCTAGGGTGTGACAAAGTTAAGCTTCAGAGTTGTGGTTAATGTGGCGTTCGCTCCATGTGTTTTCAGTGGTGTGTGTGCTGGTTCGAAGGGTGTTTTAAAGAGGATACCGCTGCTGTGTCTCTGGATGGTTCCTGGTGTTTTATTGGTTGTTAGACTGTCCAAGACAAATCTGTGACATAAGATCAGGATGTTAGGAACCAGGAAGTGAATGCGATGAGGGTGGGGAGGTAGGAGCGTGAGCCACTATCAGCAGCAGTGACTTCAGTGGAGGTGGCAGCGGTCGGTCGCAGAGGCTCATTACCAGAGTGTTTGTGGAAATCTGGCAGCGCCGCTCGGCCTCACTGTGCCTCCCAGCTCTCGTCCACGCAGCCAAAAATGATACTGTACAGCAGCAAAGTGACTAACGAGTTCTGACAGCAGGAAAAGATCTTTAACATACGAGTCTAACAGATGTTTGGAGCCCAGACCAGAAGCTGTATCTGTAGATCTGAGGGAGCAGCGGCGCTTTACTACATTTACATTACCTCAGATTTCACTGAGTTCAGCTGCCTGTGGATTAATAATTCAGTTTGTTGGACTGATAACGTGAAACTGACTCTGTGAACCTTCTGCTTTCGTGGCGTTCGTGTTCAGTGTTTACGTCGGTGCAGGATGGAAATCTCCTCAACAGCTTCTCACCTGCTTTTCATTAATGTCTTTGTCTTTTAGACGAACCGAGGAACAAAGGGAGAAAAACAGCTGGAGTGTGTGTGAGAGAATAAACAGGTGACAGGAAGTCAATTATAACACACACACACACACTCCGGCCCTCTCTACACCCACCAACACATTCAGAGGCAGCAGGCAGGTATGTGAGGAGTGTGAACACACTTGGCAAGTCAAGGCCACAGCTACAACATGATGACACCATCATGATGACAGAGTGAGTGTGTGTGTGTGTGTGTGTGTGTGTGTGTGTGTGTATGTGTGTGTGTGTGTAAAGAGAGAGAATAACTGGGATGTGGTCCATTTCATTCCACAGAAAATCTGGGCAACAGTTGATCCACTGTCACAGTAATAATAATAATAATAATAATAATAATAATAATAATAATAATAATAATAAGAGATCCAGGAAATGAGAAGCAGCTGATGTACAGTTAGCTACATTAGCATTACCTGACTGGTGAAACATGGGTTAACCTGGCCACACACACATCACTGTGAAGAATGTGGATCATATCTGGACATTTTCTGATAAAACATCTTGCATCATCATTCTGAGGTATTTCTCGAAGCGCATGTTAAAACACGGAGGGGGATTTACAGACAGATTAACAGACAGGAAGTGAACACACATCTCTCTCACACTGGTGTTTCATGGGTAAAAACTTGAGTCTGTAGGAAGTCGCACTGATGCATTACCCAGAAGAAGGAGGTGGAGCTGTGATTGTCACTATGTTCATAATGAAACCCACCCACCCATTTTATCTGGGTCCAGATCCTCCAGCCCCTCCTGGAAGATCCTGATGTTTTGGTCTCTAGAGATAATTTCCTCCCTCATGACACCTGTTTATATAACTCACCTGCTTATGTTTTATTAAGGACTAAAGTCATGGAGGATTGAGGGCGTGGCCTCTTTGAGTGACAGGTGGGTGAGTATATGTTTGACACACCAAAGTCTCAGCTCCACACACGCCTCCTCTTTGACCATTTTTGGATTAGCTGGGAGTGAGGGGGCGGAGTCAGACACTGCCAAGATGGCGACGGCGGATCAGCCGGGTGACGTCACCATCACTTTTGCACGGCTGAACTTCATTGCGCCTCTCTCTGGTGTGACCGGGCCGACTCACGTTGCCATGGAAATGAAGTTTAACTCCTATAAAGCCTCCATCTTTCCCTCATCTCCATGTGTCCTCTGTCGTCTACTGACGAGACTCTAACGGAGAGTTTTGGTGAAGTGAAGGGAAACTCGACTGAACGTTCGCACCTCGCCTGTGATTTTTCACAGGACTCCCACAATCCTCCTCTGCTGTTCACACTGATTTATAATGTGAGAGATCCTCTCTCTCTCTCTCTCTCGCTCCGTCCTTGGTTAACCTTCTGTAAAACAACCTGGTGCCAAGATCCTGCGTCTTATCTACCAGCTCTGAAAAATAACAAATATCTGCCGGTGAGATAAGAACTGAAAACATATCTCCCGTGATGGAAAACAGGAGGTGAGCAGACGCTGCAGTCGGACCAGCAGAACGGACCCAAAACAAAGTGCTATTCTTCTTTCCCTCCATTAATTCCCACAGATCAGAGCGGGGCTGGTGGGGACATTAGCATTCGAGCCAGACTGGAACACAGAGAGCGGGATGAGGAGGCAGGAAGACCGACTGCACGACAACAGAAACAAAACACAGCCGACATCAGAAACCTGTTAGGAGCATTAACACGTCGGCCAGAAGAAAAAAATAAAGAAAAGCTGAATGAACGACAGAAACAAAGACGGTTTCTGTTCTTCCTCTCCATCACAAAGACACACAGATGGAGGAAGAAGAAAAAGCTCTTAGTCTTAAAAGCATCAGTGTGATCTCAGCCAGGTGTGTCTGTCAGAAACTCCTCCGGTGGAAAGTACGGGTTTCCACTGAGCAGACAGGTGTCCGTTAGACAGATGCTGCTTTCGCTGGAAAATGTTATTTCAGTAGAAGATGATGCGAACGCCGTCTGACGAACACAGCTGCCAGAGGAACAGCAACGCACCTGAACGCTGCTTTGTTCGTCTTCTACAAAATGAAGTTTTCTGTGTTTCAGCACAAAACAACAAAGATTTAGATCAACGTCCGTGACCTCAGGTAACAGGGTTAAAGGTCATGTGATGGAGACGAGCAGCATTTTAGCTTGTTAGCTTGTTGGCTACCATGCTCTGATGCTTTATAAAGGGTTAATAAGCTGTAATCAATCATTTATTAATATATCATTCACTAATTCTTTACAGCTCAGTTATAAGCTGTTAATGAGGAAATGAGAAACCTTTACACTGGAGGAGCTTTAATTACGTCCATATGTTCCTGTTCTGTTGTTTGGACAAAGACTCTGTTATAACTGTTGGTAAACCACCAGCTCTCAGGGTTTCATCAGGTCTGCAGTTGTAAATGTTAATATTCATAAAGTGTCTTGTTTCCGATGAGTCATCAGCAGAAGTTAATCAGTGAACTGCTATTAATTAACGTTAATAAATCATTAATAAAAAGGTTTTACAGTCCATTAAGTCTGCAGCTGCAAATGGATTTCTCAGTCTGTTGGACTAATGAGTGAAAGATAAAAACACAAAGTGTCTGCTGGAGGAGGATTGTACACAACCTGGCAACCCGACGTCCTTCTAATAACTCATCTGTGAAGCTAATAAAGACATTAATCACAGTTAATAAATGATGAAGATCAGCTTCCATGAGTAAATGTGACGCATAACGACAACAACCGAAGGGACTGACCAGTCCAAGTGACAAGTAACTACATGTCTTCTATTACACACACACACACACACACACACACGTACGCACAGCGCACGCACGCACAACGCACACACTCACACACACACAACACACACATACGCACGCACACAAACACACACAAAGCCTCCTCGGTTCAAATCAAAACAGTATCATCTAACACCATGACTTCATCGTAACGAGTGTGTGTGTGTGTTTGTGTGTGTGTGTGTGTGTGTGGTGTGTGTGTGTGTGTTTTGTGTGTGTGTGTTGTGTGTGTGTGTGTGAGCTGTAATACATACGTCTGAGTTGGTTTCAGTCGATATGTGGAGTGGATTTGTGTTTATTTGAGCCTTTAGTCGATACTTGTGTTTGTTGAGTGTGTTGAAATGAACCAAACCCAGAGACGCTCAGAGTCCCATTATCACTGTCCCCACACACCAACACACACACACACACAACACACACACACACACACACAGAGTATTCAGAGTGTGAGCTGGTCACTTTGGCAGCGCTCTGCTTTTTATTTTTCACATGCCGCTTCCTCTCAATATCAGCTGTCACATCCAATAGGACCCGAGAAAAGAGCGGTAGGAACAAAAATTCTGGCAGCGTTTGGTTCCTACCCTCGCTGTCTAGACCACATGACTCACTGGTTTTCACTGGGTTCAACTGGGTTTAAGTTCCTGTTTTCTTTTTTTTTTCTTTGTTTGTTTTAAGAATCTTTTTAAATATTCTTTTCATCAATATGCGTTTTTGTTTTCTGTTATAGATTTCTGAAAATCTGAATCTGGAAAAATGAATCTTCACTTCACAACACACCTGGATAATTTAAGAGACAGTGGCTCCGTCAACACACGTCTTTGTGACGTTTAATCACGATGATGGGATATGACACTAATGACGGTATGTGCGGTAAATTAACCGTGCGTCGCCACAGCTGCTGGAGGACTCAGACTTCTTCTTCTCTGCTGCTCGTCTCACGGTCTGATCACAAGTATCAATATGATGAAGTCCTTTTCATGTGGGGAGTGAAATGAGGCTCGTGCACCTGGTCGGTCCCAGGGGACAGTCCAGGGCTGAATATATTTCCCAGTGTGTGTGTGTGTGTGCGTGTGTGAGTAGAGAGAGAGAGAGAGAGAGAGAGAGAGACACGCGAGGAGGAAGAGGACACGCTTCACAGTCTAGAGGACATCTCACCCTTCTGGTTTGGGTGTGGTGTGTGGTGTGTGTGTGTGTGTGTGTGTTGTGTGTGTGTGATTGTGTTGAGTGATAGAGTAGCTGGTGTGAGTCAAGTCAATTTCTTCCAACACACACACGGTTGTCGTGGTAACGGAGTGGTGCAGCGCGGATGGTGGACAGACTGACATGCATGCTAACAGGCGGTTTAGCCTCTCTGTCAGCTGTGAGGCCTGCACAGCTCAGACTCTCAGTCAGATGTCACAGTCAGCAGACCGAGTGTAGTTATTTCCATGATGTGACCCCGAACGCCTGCTGCCTCTCTCTGCTGCTCAGCCTGCTCGCTTTGTTTTTAAGCACACATGCAAATTGTGGACGGCCATTGTTGGCGCGCATGGCATCACGATCGCAGTATTCTGTGTTGTGAGTCTGAGAACTAGTCTTATACACAAATCTCTGCAGTCTTCAGACGAATCATCTCACAGAAGATCCCCGCAGAAACAATTCAACGTAAAACATTACGAGCAGGGAAGAAGTTAGCATCACACGTCATGTGATAAATAAAAACTTTGTGATGATGGGTTTCACTCATCTGACTGAAGCAATCTCGATCCAATAGCCGGGTGGTGAGGACGCAAACCATGTGGTCACCAGCCGCCCTGAGCAGGTGAGTCCCTGTGTGTTTTGTGTGGCTGTGGTGTGGGTGTGTGTGTGTGGTGTGTGTGTGTGTGTGTGTGCTGTGTTGTTCAGCTGGGCGTGGCTTCTCTGGATTCTGCTTCCTCAGTCTCCAGTCCGGCACCTGCTGTTCAATACACCAGTCACCACTCGTTGCACTCGTCGCCGTAGGAATCGTTCCGAACTCAATCGTAGGAACAAACGCTGCGGCGCAGGCTACCTTCTTTATGTGAAACCTGTTTTGCTGCGTGTCTTTTGGAGCTGTTTGGAGTTTCTCTCTGCCGCGCCGCCACGCTCAGCCCCGTCTGTATACCATCCTCCGCCATCTTCTGCCAGCCCGTCTCTATCCCTCAACTTCACCAAACCGCTGGCCTCAGTCAAATCCCCTGCTACCCCGCAAGATTTAAATTCAAGGAATAATTCTCCATCCACACTAAAAAACCATAACTATCCTCATTTTCCTGTCGGCTTTCACTGTCCTAATCGAAGAATAAAGGCATAAAATGGCCAAACAATCAAGTGAAAGACACAAAGACAGAAGTCTGAGAGATTCTCTCAGCAGAGTTGCTGCTGGTGCAAGCTGTGTCCACCAGGGGGCGCTGCGACTGCGTACTCGTCGTCATGTTGACTCCGGCTGCAGAGCTGCGTGGAGTTACTGGTTAGTGCGTGATCTGCGTCTAAACTAAAGGGTCTTCTCATTTTCACCTGTAGTTCTTGGATGATGAAGATAAACACGCCCCCACATTTCTCCCTGCTGCTAGCTAACTAGCTAGCGTAACATATAGCGTTAACTGCCATTCAGCTGCAAGTGTCAGTTACAGTCGCTGCACTCACAATCACGTACTTTAATACTTGCTTTTTAGATACTTTCTCTTCCATTCATATTGTTTTTTTTATTCTCTTTGGTCAGTCTTTAGTTTGTCTTTATATTTATTTGAAAACGTAGAGCGGATCCTCAGTGATCAAAAATGTAGATAAATATCGACCGGATTATTTGAACTGTAGATATTTTAATTTCATCTGGAGAAAAAATTTGAAATGAAGGAGGAGACTGATAAGATTTCCTGTTTAACGACCCCTCGACGATGGAGAAAGATGGTGGAAGCATAAATAACATAAAAAATCAGCGTAAACTCCTTAACAAACTAAAGACGGTTTTTGTTACATCTTTGAATTATAAAAGAAGAAAACGTGAGAACAGTGTGTGACTGATGTTTCGGTCCAGCTGGGGGGGCAGACACGAGACTCGCCCTGATGAGTTTGGTTCATATGATACCTGTGAGTGCAGCTTCCTGTCTATAGGATAATCATTTCCTGTGGTACTTGGGCGCCCGTGAAGCGACGCAGACGGTCGCACACATTCACGTTTCCTTCCGCTCTGTTCCCCACGCTGCTTCTTAGTGTGGACTCTGTGTTTATGTTCCTTCTCCCTGTCATTTAATGTGGAATGTGGACCGCGCCACTCACCCCGCCCGCCCCGTCAGGCACATTAGCGCTGCAGTCGCTCCATTGGAAACACCTGCTGCCAAGGA
>NW_019174799.1:40340-57436 GCF_002260705.1 Seriola dumerili | reverse complement strand
GATCTGTGAAGCGTTTGTATTAACCACTAATAAAGACATTAATCACAGTTAATAAATGATGAAGATCAGCTTCATGAGTAAATGTGACGCATTAACGAACAACCAGAGGGACTGACCAGTCCAAGTGACAAGTAACTACATGTCTTCTATTACACACACACACACACACACACACGCACACACACACACAGCCTCCTCGGTTCAAATCAAAACAGTATCATCTAACACCATGACTTCATCGTACGAGTGTGTGTGTGTGTTTGTGTGTGTGTGTGTGTGTGTGTGTGTGAGCTGTATACATAACGTCTGAGTTCTTGTTTCAGTCGATATGTGGAGTGGATTTGTGTTTATTTGAGCCTTTAGTCGATACTTGTGTTTGTCTGAGTGTGTTGAAATGAACCAAACCCAGAGACGCTCAGAGTCATTATCACTGTCACACACACACACACACACACACACACACACACACACACACACAGAGTCATTCAGAGTGTGAGCTGGTCACTTTGGCAGCGCTCTGCTTTTATTTTCACATGCCGCTTCCTCTCAATATCAGCTGTCACATCCAATAGGACCCGAGACAAAGAGACGGTAGGAACAAAAATTCTGGCAGCGTTTTGGTTCCTACCCTCCTGTCAGACCACATGAACTCACTGGTTTCACTGGGTTCAACTGGGTTTAAGTTCCTGTTTTCTTTTTTTTTTCTTTGTTTGTTTTAAGAATCTTTTTTAAATATTCTTTTCATCAATATGCGTTTTTGTTTTCTGTTATAGATTTCTGAAAATCTGAATCTGGAAAAATGAATCTTCACTTCACACACACCTGGATAATTTAAGAGACAGTGGCTCCGTCAACAACACGTCTTTGTGACGTTTAATCACGATGATGGAGATATGACACTAATGACGGTATGTGCGGTAAATTAACCGTGCGTCGCCACAGCTGCTGGAGGACTCAGACTTCTTCTTCTCTGCTGCTCGTCTCACGTCTGATCACAAGTATCAATATGATGAAGTCCTTTTCATGTGGGAGGTGAAATGAGGCTCGTGCACCTGGTCGGTCCCAGGGGACAAGTCCAGGGCTGAATATATTTCCCAGTGTGTGTGTGTGTGCGTGTGTGAGAGAGAGAGAGAGAGAGAGAGAGAGAGAGAGAGAGAGAGAGAGAGAGACAGCGAGGAGGAAGAGGACACGCTTCACAGTCTAGAGGACATCTCACCTCTTCTGGGTGTGTGTGTGTGTGTGTGTGTGTGTGTGTGTGATTGTTGAGTGATAGGAGCTGGTGTGAGTCAAGTCAATTCTTCCACACACACACGGTTGTCGTGGTAACCGAGTGGTGCAGCGGGATGGTGACAGACTGACATGCATGCTAACAGGCGGTTAGCCTCTCTGTCAGCTGTGAGGCTGCAGCTCAGACTCTCAGTCAGATGTCACAGTCACAGACCGAGTGTGTTATTTCCTGTGTGACCCCGAACGCCTCGCTGCCTCTCTCTGCTGCTCAGCCTGCTGCTTTGTTTTTAGCACACATGCTAATGTGGCGGCCATGTTGGCAGCATCATCACATCAGTATTCTGTGTGTGAGTCTGAATATTTTAACAATCACAAATTCTGCAGCTTCAGACGAATCACACGAGGAGTCGCAGAAACAATTCAACGTAAAACAAATTAAAAAGAGCGGGAAGAATTCAGCATCTACACGTCATGTGATAAATAAAACTTTGGTGATGATGGTTTCATCATCTGACTGAAGCTAATCTCGATCCAATAGCCGGGTGGTGAGGACGCAAACCATGTGGTCACCAGCGCCCTGAGCAGGTGAGTCCCTGTGTGTGTGTGTGTGTGTGTGTGTGTGTGTGTGTGTTCAGCTGGGCGTGGCTTCCTGGATTCTGCTTCCTCCAGTCTCCATCCGCACCTGCTGTTCATCACACAGTCAACTCTTCACTCGTCGCCGGATCGTTCCGACTCATCGTAGGAACAAACGCTGCGGCCGAGCTCTTCTTTGTGAAACCTGTTTTGCTGCGTGTCTTTTGGGACTGTTTGTTTACCCTGAGTTTCCTCTGCCGCCCGCCACGCTCAGCCCCGTCTGTATACCATCCTCCGCCATCTTCTGCCAGCCCGTCTTCTATCCCTCAACTTCACCGCTGGCCTCAGTCAAATCCCACTGCTCCCCGCAAGATTTAAATTCAAGGAATAATTCTCCATCCACACTAAAAACCATAAACTATCCCATTTCCTGTCGCTCTTCACTGTCCTATCGAAGAATAAAGGCATAAAATGGCCAAAACAATCAAGTGAAAGACACAAAGACAGAAGTCTGAGAGATTCTCTCAGCAGAGTTGCTGCTGGTCAACTTGTCCACCAGGGGGCGCTGCGACTCCTCTGTGACTCCGGCTGCAGAGCTGCGTGGAGTTACTGTTAGCGTGGATCTGCGTCTAAACTAAAGGTTCTCATTTTCACCTGTAGTTCTTGGATGAAGATAAACCACGCCCCCACATTTCTCCTGCTGCTAGCTAACTAGCTAGCGTAACATATAGCGTTAAACTCATTCAGCTGCAGTGTCAGTTACAGTCGCTGCATCACAATCACGTACTTTAATACTTTTTAGATACTTTCTTCCATTCATTTGTTTTTTTATTCTCTTTGGTCAGTCGTTAGTTTCTTTATATTATTTGAAAACGTAGAGCGGATCCTCAAGTGATCAAAAATGTAGATAAATATCGACCGGATTATTTGAACTGTAGATATTTTATTTCATCTGGAGAAAAAATTTGAAATGAAGGAGGGACTGATCAGATTCCTGTTTAACACCCTGACGATGGAGAAAGATGGTGGAAGCATAAATAACATAAAAAATCAGCGTAACTCCTACAAAATAAGACGGTTTGTTACATCTTTGATTATAAAAGAAGAAACGTGAGAACAGTGTGTGACTGATGTTCGGTCAGCTGGGGGGGGCAGACACGAGACTCCTGATGAGTTTGTTCATATGATACTGTGAGTGCAGCTTCCTGTCTATAGGATAATCATTTCCTGTGTATGGGCGCCGTGAAGCGACGCAGAGGTCGCACACATTCACGTTTCCTCCGCTCTGTTCCCACGCTGCTTTAGTGTGGACTCTGTGTTTATGTTCCTCCCTGTCATTATGTGACATGTGACCCCCCCCCCCCGGCACATTAGCCTGCAGTCGCTCCATTAGAAACACCTGCTGCTCACAGGAGGCTGATTATGACAACTACACTACCCAGAATCCCACAGGGATGATTTCCTGTTTACTGTCTGTAACTACTGCTGGTCTCTGAGGATCAAACTCAAGCATGAAGACGAAGGAAGAATTTTCCATCATCATCATCAGATTAAAGGGCCGCACCTGAAGTTTTTCATATCTAAACTTTCACTTCCGCCTCATCATTTCCTCATTTCCTCATTTCCTCTGCGTTCTGATTGACTCTCTGATCGTCACTGATCTCAGATCTGCTGAGTCGTTCACTGATCACCTGTTCCGTCTGTGTTGCGTTGTTTCTGCTATCGACTGTTTTAATGACATCACACATGTAAAAACTCAACGAGAATCAACAGCAGCTACAAACTCATCGTCCCGATCAAACAAACAAACAAACAAACAAATAAATAAATAAATAAATAAAGGAATAAACTTCCTGTGGCTCCTGATACTATCACACCAGGCTGGAAATGAACCAACTGCTCCCACTGGACAGTGTCATGGTAACTGTCGCCGTGTCAACATGCTGTAAAGTTCTATGGACGCGTCATACAAGCTGCTTCGAGTCAATGTGCAGAAAATTCAGTCCAAAACTTTATTGATAAACGTGTGTAAAACATTAGAGTTGATGTGGATTGAGGAAAAAAAAGTGAGCGTCAGAACAGAGAGCTCTCTCCTCCTCTGATAAACAGTCAGCAAACAGTCATTAAACAGTCATTAAACAGTCGGCCAACAGTCAGCAAAGTCAGCAAACAGTCAGCAAACAGTCGGCCAACAGTCTGTCTGATGGATTTACTCTCCAGGCCTTTAAGCCTCAGACACTCAGACATGGACAGAGCTCTTTAACTGCCTGTTTTCAGCTTTAACCCTGGAGCTATTTCTGATCATATGATTTATGTCAGTATGTTTTTATTCTTACTCTTCATCCTCGTGGACACGACATCTCAGTAACGCCTCGACGGAACGACGTTCACTTGGACTTTTTAGCCATTACTCAGGACTTCACACAGGTAGTTCATGTTTCTATGACTCTGGATAAACAGGGATGAAACCTGGAGCTAGTCTGAGTGGAGGAGGAGCTGATTCTGCTTTTCTTTTGTTTTTGTTTTTTGTTTGAACTTATCATTCACTTAACAAACCAAAAGTCTCCCACACACTGATCACTCAACGTTTCCCCCTCAGAGATTCAAACACGTCATCCATGTGAATTTCACCGAATATTTGATACGATACTGATTCTTATTTTATTAATCCCCACAGCCTCATACAACACTGTACCATCCTGGTTACAACTTCCACCAGTATGTATCTATATATAATATATAATACATAATATATATGTATGTATGTATATACAGTATGTAGGCTGTGTATGTGTAATATTATAACTGATACAAACTTTTTTGTCGTGTGTAAATGAAAAGCCGACTCAGCAAAGTGCTGCTGTGAATACTAATGTTAATACTCAGTAAATAATTCATGTCAGCAGGTGCCCTCAGTCTGTGAGATGCTTTTAAAGGCAGACGCTTCATATCAACGTTTGTTTTAACTGATGCTTTTATGTTTGTTTTCCATGCGTTTTCACAGACAGAAAAACAATCATGGAAACAAATAAACAAATCCGTTCTGTAACTTTGTAGAAAACGCCGTCGCAGCGTTAAGTTTCTTCTTCTACTCTTGTCGTGCGCGCACTGTGTGTGTGCACAGAGTGGTAGAGAGAGGTGGACCGTCAACAGAGAGAGAGAGAGCCTGTCAGCAGAGCTAGTTGGGGTCAAAGGTCACATCTTGTGGTTTGTCGAAGCTCTGAACCACTTGACCTGTTCCCGACCCGGCAGCCGGGCGGTCGATGTTCTGCGGTTACCACGGTGATGCTTTTACCCCCCCTCCCCCATGAACAGTTCAGCAGATATTCACTAATCATTAAACATGTTCTAATTAATAACACATGATCCAATTACTGCAGAAACTGTAATTACACAGACTCATAGTATCACACCACTGACTGGACACAGTCTAATTACTGCATGTATTATTAATTGCTGGGCCCCGTCTAATTACTGGAGCGGATTTCTCTTCCTAGCAGTAATATTTTAACGGGGCAGGTCACTAATTGGATTTTGACTCTAATACACTTCAGATCAGTGATTTCTGACGGTGAGATTATTCAGCAGGTTACCGTGGCAACGCAAGGACCGGTCACAGATCATCACACAAGACAAAGTTTCTTCCTTTTTTATTCGTCACAGTGTAAACAGACTAACATTAATTAACACAAATCACCTCACGTCTTCATTAGTTTTAGATTTTTTTTAAAAATATGAATTTTTATCTTTTATCCTTTGGTGTCTGTTCACACTTTCTTTTGGTGTCTAGAGTCTGTGTTTAACATGTTCCCCTCATGGTCTGACACCAGTCTCCAGGAAATATACTGTACCCAACAAATTCATCTAATTAAGCATCATTACAGCCTGATGACTGTCTGTTTGAATGAAGTGATGATTTTATCTTTTATTTAACTGCTGTTTTATTTCCCGTCAGACTGAGGTGGAAATTCTCTGAGCTGCTTGAATTTTCCAGAAAAAGTAAACAGACATGGCACTGTGTGTGTGTGTGTGTGTGTGTGTGTGTGTGTGTGTGTGTGTGTGTGTGTGTGTGTACATGCTGGTGGCCCTCAGGCTCACTGAGTGATCTGTTCTCACACACACTCATTCAGCTCAAGTATCACTTCTCTTTAAACAAGGCAGCAGTGTGTCTCTTCCCTCCACTGGAGCTGGCAGAGAGAGAGAGAGAGAGAGTGTGTGTGTGTGTGTGTGTGTGTGTGTGTGTGTGTGTGTGTGTGTGTGTGTGTATATACCCTCTTTAACCTCTCACTTCACTCTAACAGCCTGTTTCATCCAGATGTTAGACGCACACACTCATGTAGCTTCATGACGTTGCACATTAACACACACACAGGGTCAAGGTCAGTGAAAGATGGTGTTTGTAGTTAAATGTAAACCTGAGACCTTCTCTTCATCGATCACAGTCAGTTCTTCAGTTATGGCCAAAAATGTGACCTTGACCTTTGACCTTTAACCACCAAACTGACTGTTTTCTGAGTGATCCAATAAAAATAAAGCAGATTTCAGGTAAAAACACTCAGAGAAACCAAATCCTGCAAGGTTTGGATGGTGGGTCCAGGTGGGCGGGGCTTGGTGACTGCTTTGTTGTGACATCACAAAGTTCCAGAAGTCCTGACGGCTGGTTTTAAGGCTCAGTTTCTGAATACAGGCTGTGTGCATTTCTCTGTGGACTGAGGCTTTGATACTTTCACAGTATTAATATAGAAGCTAGAGCTGATCTATAATCACACTACACATGGACACAGACCTTTACACTGGAGGAGCTTTAAAGACACAGAGTCAGAGAAGTTTCCAGACCAAGTCCAGGATGCAACAGAAAATAAAACTGTTCCCACTGAACTCTCTCATACTGTCGTCTTCCTCTTGATCACAGTGAGTCAGAGCTTCCAGGTGACGAGTCAAAACACCCACAAGATGAAGACGAGAGAGAATCAAACCTCGACACGACACTCATGTAAAGAGTGTGAACTCTCGTGTGCGGCTGCAGTGAAATGTCACGTATCACATGTTCCCAACTCTCAGAGGAATGAACTTCCCTCTGCAGCCTGACACAAGAGAAACAGGCCGCAGGTGTGTGATCTCCGTCACCTGTCAGCCAATCACAGTGACTCTGAGTGTGTCGTTATCCATCAGTGTAACACTGACACACTGACGCTTTCTTCTTATTTCCACTTTCACATAATCCTGGATTATTTGGACGCAGTAATCACCCGGAGCAGATCCCCACACAGAAATGTAATATATGACATATAAGTCCCTATAATATTCTCATCACATGTATACATCCTCTGGATATATGAAGATATACCTTTATAACATAAATGAAATGGCCATAGTAAAATTTGTATGTATATATATCATTAAAATATCATATACATCTATAACATAGAACACGTTTCTATGTAAAAATTTAAGTTAACAAGTGTTGACATTATATATTTAACATATTCAAAGTTTATGAAAACAACATATATGTTAAAAATCTATAAGTTTTTCTTCATTTCTTTTAAACGTGTCTGTCTTCACATTCTGAGAGTCAGACTTTATATAATATCAACAGACACTGAGGCTGTGGGATGGATCTATATCTATAACATACATCTACTACACTAATATAAGCTTCATACATACATGTGTATATTTGTATCAGCTGGATATACGTATATGTCAATATATGAAATTCTTATGTGTATATGTGTGTGTGTGTGTGTGTGTGTGTGTGTGTGTGTGTGTGTCTAATAGATTCAGTTTTGCCTTTTTCACTCTTCCTACCCTCAGAATAAAAACATTTGTGCTGACCGCAGAATCCAACACACAAAACACACACACACACACACACACACACACACACACACACACACACACACACACACACACACACACACACACACACACACACACACCAACCAACCTCTGAGGGGGGGCGGGGAGAGAGACTGACCTCACTTCCCAAAAATAACCTCCGTCCCAACACTGAGTCCTCACAAAGATGGAAGAACAACAGCACACACACTGTTCCCATCTCTCACTGGAAACTTTCCCAACTCTTTCAAACGTGTGTGTGTGTGTGTGTGTGTGTGTGTGTGTGTGTGTGTGTGTGTGTGTAGAGGGGTTAGGGGTGTGGGGGTCCAATAGGGGAGAAATGGGAGCTTTTGTTACCGTGGGAACAGACGCTTGACGGACAGGGCACTCGACCGTTGACGTGGTAACGGGAGATTGTTATCTCTGTCAGCCAATCGGCTTCTTCCCAGGGGAGTCTGTGTGACCCGGCGCTTCACTACAGTACAGCCTCTCTGCCTCTGTATCAGGCAGCTCACGGGTTTGATTCCCACAACAGCAGAGTAATGAGACAGACAGTCTTCAGGGAGACCAGGTGTCCCTCCAGAAGTCTGCAGGTCCTGGTTCTTTAGGGGTTTCCCAGCCCCTGGGTTCCTCAGGGGTTCTGCTTTTTAGAGGGTCTTTGGGAGTTGAAGGAGCTTTAAACCTTGAGAGAGTTTCATGGCTCCCTGACGAGGTCGTAGAGGATGTTTAAGATGTTTTCAGTTCACTGGAAGTGAAGCTGAAGACGGACTGTGTCTCTCCGCAGGGATCAATAAACGCTGATCGATCAGCTCTCATCAGCTCTGACAGGACTCCAGGTTTCATCTGTCCGCTGACGGCTGACTGATCATCACTGACATTGTTTGGTCTGTCAGACTGAAGCATGTGATGAGGATGAAGATGAAAAGCCGCTCGCTGCCAACACTGTGATTATGATTAGTCCAGAGCAGCCATGTTGGCCCCGCCCCCAAACCTGATCTGATTAAACTGAATTTAAAGTGAAAGTAACGAGGGAGTTTATTTCCTGGACGACTGAAAACTGAGTCTCACGTTGTCTCAAATCATTATAAGTTATCAATGAAATCTAATCGTCTAATGAAAATAAAAGTTATTATTATTATCATTATTATTTCTGAGCTGTTGTGGCAGGTGAGAGCTTTAGTCCATTTGCACGTGGAGTCTGCATCAGTGTGGACACAGGATACTGAGGCCCAGACGCCGTCTCCCCCCCCACCCCCCCCGTCTGGGAGGTGGAGGTGAGCGGAGTCAGGTAGCAGCTTGTGAATGAGAGGGTTTGTGGAAAAAGACTGGAGCAGCCTCTGACACAAAGAGGGCATTTAGAGAGCGAGGGGCCACATCTGGAGGGAAACTGAAATACCAACCAATTAACCACAACACCTTATCCTCACCGTGTGTGTGTGTGTGTGTGTGTGTGTGTGTGTGTGGGGGGGATATCTTCAGGTTTCAGCTCTGTACTGAACCTAAACTCCATGTTTTTATATTTGTATTCGTTCGGCTTCAGCAGGATTTTTAAACATCTTTCCTGAGTCGTTTCCTCAACGTTGAGACTTCACAGTAAATTATAATGCAAATACATCAGTCTTTGAAAGTCTGATATTAAAGGTTCAGTGTAACCAACCAAAGATTCAGTTTATAAAGATGTAAAGTTCTGACTCTGATGAAACAGGAACCAGAAGATGGTTGATGTGTTTTCATTCAATCCACGAATCATTTAATAGAGAAGAATAAAGTTCTGTTAAAGGCAGGAGCGTCGGTGTTTCTGTTTCTGCTCACAGTGACAATGATCACACATCGTAGTCAAGCCTTTGGAACTTCCTTTTAAAACTTTTCAGAATAAAAGCTCACAACAGCTTGAAACCAGACTTTTTCGTGATTTATTTTCTAAGCAAAATCGCTAAAGAGGAAGTGATTCTGCAAAATAATCTGGTGGGCCAGATATTATTGCTTGCTCCTGTCACCTAGCAACCTTGATAACACGTAACTTTTTAAACTTCACCGTTTTTGTTCTGTTTATTCAGCTTCAAAAACACAACAAGGCAAATGATCGTTTCTACGCTGACGACGCCAAATTCACCAAACTGGACGACGGCTGCAGGTTCCTACATCTCCACGTCACTCATTGTGAACCACACCTGCCTTTTTTTCATTCACGTAGAAGGACCAGAAAACGTCTCGTCCAGAGTTTTACAGCATCCAGAACAGGGTTTGGTTCTGAAAGCCGGAGTGAGACGGTCTGGTCCACGGAGGATTTTCTCTTTGCGTCACAAGCTGTTCCCGCCCTTACTGTTGCATTGCAAAGTGCAGCTCCTGTCGCCTAGCAACCATGACAACACGTAACCTTTCCTGACAAAAAACGGTGACGTTTTAAGGTCCTCGGTTTTAAAAGTTGTACCGTTTAACAATGTAATCCTCAGTCAGTGTTGTTTGCTGCCATATGTGCAATGAATCATGGGATATGTAGGAAGAGAAGGACGGATCTGAAGGAGAATTTGAAACGGGACAGTATCGTCGCTCCGCTCTGAACTGAGACACAGCTGAAGTGTTGGACTGAAGACGCGACCTGACGATGGCGCTAGATGAAAAGTCAGAGGATCATCAGCTGTTGCGGTTCATCCTCAGGAGAAGACGAGACACATTTCATCACAATCAGACGTTAGAGTGGAGGAGCGACTCTCCAGAGTGATGTCACTATAAAGGACAAAAACACTTGAATCAATACAACTGTTGTTCTCACTCATGGACGTAATTTCGGCGACGTGAACATATTTCAGCACAGAAGAAGAAGAAAGAGAGTTTGATCCAACATTTACTGAAACTGTGAGCATGTAACATCAGCACAGTCCTCAGGGGCTGAGCTATAAATAACCTCACAGCAACACACACACACACACACACACACACACACACACACACACACACACACACACACACACACACAGCACAGTATGACCCTCACATGCCAACAGAAGCCATTTGTCCCACACACTCAAACACACACACACATTTCTCATGATCTCCATCAGCACTGAGATTTAACAGTAACTGTTGCTTCACCCTTTTAGCCTGCTGCCATGGAAACACAAGGGGGGGGGGGGGCTTATTGATTCATTAAGTTGATATTTCAGTAACTAAAGTTTTAATTGACTCTAAAGTTTTATGTCACAGCTTCAGGTTGCGTCTGTGATGAGGTGCTGTTGGACCAGAACCCAGCTCCTGATCCAGAACGATCTTAACGAGCTCCACATGTTGATCTGAGGACTCTGCTGTGTTTAACGAGCTGCGACCAGCTGATCGTTTCTCTGCTGAGAAGATGCAACAGAGTGACGCCTCTTCACTCACAATCTTTGGCAGAGTCCGCACATTAAACCAACAGACTGAAGACTTGTGTTAATTAACATTAATTAGCCACAGCTGATACGAGCTGTGTCCCTCCAACACGTGGATCCTTTGTGGTCCTACATATCCCACGATTCATTGCGTGTCGGTGATGAAAGTCCGGACTCTCATCCTTGGGGGGTCCAGATTGATGAGAGTGATGCGTCGCTGTGGGCGGGGCCACGAGAAAAAAACATGTTTCTGAGACTTTTAAAGACGTCCACCGAGACGATCCAACATCTGTTTAAATGAAGCTTCATGTGGAAGATTTTCATCTTCATCTTCCCGTGCAAACAGCTCTTTCTTTACCGCTGAGCTACCGTGTTCCTACGCACGAGCGCCGGTCAGCTGAGTGAATCAGCGGCGTCATACCGTGCGCTCTGTAGGTGCACGACCACCTGCAGCGGCGTCTAGTTTGTTGTATTTGGTGTCGTCGGCGTAGAAACGATTCTGTGTTGTTGTTGTATTGGTGCCGTGCTGCTTCTATTCAGCTTCAAGAACACACACACACACACACACAGAGCTGTGAGGACACATGTTGAACAGGCTCAGTAACGTTACACCCTCCGTGTGTGTGTGTGTGTGTGTGTGTGTGTGTGTGTGTGTGTGTGGATAGATGCCAGCAATGGTGCAGCTCAGCTCACATGACTGAGCAGCTCTGAACACTGATACACACACACACAGATCATGGTGTGTCTGTCTGTGTGTGTGTGTGTGTGTGTGTGTGTGTGTGTGTGTGTGTGTGTGTGTGTGTAGCCACCTGGCTGATTTTAGTTTGAATCACAAATGATCAACAGCAGCTTCACCTTGTTAGCTTGTTTTCCATGACGTCATATTGAAGTGTATTGCAGTGAAACACGACACGTGATTGGCTGCTCAGCCAGTCACTCATGAACATGAACTTCCTTTAACTTCACGCAAGTATTTAAAGTTTTCTCTTTATCTTAGTCTTATACTATATACAAGCTTACACAGCTTTTACAGAACAATATGATGTCTGAGTGAATTTGACCTTTGACCTTTTGGATATAAAAGGTTAAATTGTGTCATAATTAGTGAATGAATTTCAGAGTTATGGTCAAAAATAATGTTTTGTGATGTCACAGTGACAGAAGTGAAATTCCCTGAGGGCTTTCCTGACATGTTGCCTTCACAAGAACGTGAGGTCCCTGTTACCTTGACCTTTGACCTTTAGCCACCAAAATCTAATCAGTTCATCTCTGAGTCCTCGTTAATGTTTGTGCCAAATTTGAAGAAGTTCCCTCAAGGTGTTACTGAGATATCGCGTCCACGAGAATGAGACGGACAGCCTGGAAACAAAATGGCCGCTCTGACCGTCGGCGGCGTGGAGGAAACACAGAGTCCGTCGGACTGGATCTTAAACCCATGAGAATAAGAAGTCACAGTCTGAAACACGTCAGCGTGTCCGAGCCTCAGAGGTGGAACAGCTGGACTCAGCTGATCCGACTCCATTCACACAGTGAAGGTGATTTGATGATTTGGTCTCATCAGATAAACACAGCCTCTCTCAGAATTCACCCTGGGAACTTTTCTTCTTCTTCTTCTTCTTCTTCCATGTTCAACAAGCGAGCGACAGGAAACTGTGAAGTCACGTTATCGTCTGAACTGTAAACACATTTCCTGCTTATAAAACCGTGAACCAGTGATTTATTTATTTTCTCCGACTCCAACACGACGCCTGAATGTTTCAGGCCGACGTTCTGCATGTTTTAAATAATGGACTGTGTCGCTCACAGCTGCTCGCGGACCGTCAGCGAGGCGTCCACTGTGACGGACGCTGACGCATTCATCGGCCGACAGCTGCAGACAGATGTTCAGACTGAGTCCGCTCACAGATCTCTACAACACAGACTGAGCTCACATCCGTCTGCACCGGCTGTTTTCACTCTGTCACTGAGTCCTGAGTCACCGCAGTCCGGAAACTGAGGCGGGTCCAGTCCCGCCGCCACAGAAAAACTCCTCTGGCGTTTTTACTCGTCTGCCCGGCAACAGTCAGAGCGGCCATTTTGTTTCCATTCGTCCGTCCGTCTCGTTGTCGTGGACACGATATCTCAGTAACGCCTTGAAGGAGCTTCTTCAAATTTGGCACAAACATTCACATGGATGAACTGATTCGATTCAAAGGTCAAAGGTCACGGTGACCTCACAAAACACTTTTTGGCCATTACTCAAGACTTCACAGTAATTATGACAAAATTTCACACAGATGGTTCATTTTCTCTGACTCTGGAAAAACAGGATGAAACCTGGAACTAGTCTGAGTGGCGGAGGGATACGACCACGAGGAGGTGACTCTAGTTTGTTCATATCATTCAAAGGATGATGGGAAATAATGGAAACACTGAAACACTGTAGTGGATATCAAGAATTCAAGAATTCAAAGATAGATTGATGATTTAAACCATGATGGAAACCAGCTAGAAAACTTGCTTTGTTTGGTCGTTGTAAGAACTTGATTTCAACAAAGTCGACATTTTGTAAATCCTGCAGGTCTGACTGAACCACACACACACACACACACACACACACACACACACACACACACACACACACACACATTTACTCAGAGTCGATATCGGATCATTCAAGTAAAAATCACAATTATTTGGAAAATCAGTTTTTTCTTCAAGCTCTAATAATGATTAATAACCTGCATCTAAACATCACCAACATCATCTGGCTCATAGATTTAAACCTCCAGCATCAGCATTACACACACACACACACACACACACACACACACACACACACACACACACACACACACACACACACACTGTGGTGGCAGATGGTCGCCTGAGAGGAAACAGAGATACCTGAAACTCAGAGAGAGAGAAAGAGAGATTTAAACAACTAATCTAATGAAAGTGGATCTCTCACACACACACACACACACACACACACACACACACACACATATATACACACACACTGTCCATTTGCCTGGATGGTCCCATTACTCATCTACAGTAAATGAGTAGGCAGGGCTGAACACACACACACACACACACACACACACACACACACACACAGAGTGTCTCTGGTAGACAGATGGTTGACTCTGTGTGAGGAAGCTGATCTGATTCAGTACAGAGACTCCCTGTCACCTCCTCCTCCTCCTCTCTGAATACGATCCAGTTCTTCTTCTCTCCTCATCTTGTTTCTGTTTCCTGCTTCTATGGCTGAATGTGATTTTCTGTCCATCTGTCTCCAGTTACGTCTCTTCCCTCCACAGTCTGAACTAATGTCTCTCCTGTTCACCGTGTGTGGAAATGAGATTTTAACGACGTTATTAGACGTGAGTCGACGTGAGTCTGAGCGGCTGCGACGTTAGCAGGATGAGTTCAGAACAAAATTCAGGGAAGTCGAGTTCGACAACAACAGCTGTAACAACAGAGGGAGTCACTCTACAGAGTGAGAGACAAGGTGCAGCTTCACTTTACATTTTTCTTCTTCATGGTTAACTCCTCTCTTCTGATTGGCTGACTGTTTTCTGAGTGATCCAATAAAAATATATCAGATTTCAGATAAAAACACTCAGAGAAACCAAATCCTGTAAAGGTTTGGATGGTGGGTCCAGGTGGGCGGGGCTTGGTGACTGCTTCGTTGTGACATCACAAAGTTCCAGAAGTCCTGACGGCTGGTTTTAAGGCTCAGTTTCTGAATACAGGCTGTGTGCATTTCTCTGTGGACTGAGGCTTTGATACTTTCACAGTATTAATATAGAAGCTAGAGCTGATCTATAATCACACTACAAATGGACAAATCCCTGTTTTGTGAGGTCACCGTGACCTTTGACTTCCAAATTTTAATCAGCTCATCCTTGAGTCCAAGTTAATGTTTGTGCCAAATTTGAGGATTCATTGAGCATTTCTTCAAAAAGCAAAAGAACTGAATGTGAGGAAAAGATTTGAATGAATCAAAAAAGAACTTTAAATCAAATTTGTTCACAAATAGATTCAGTTTTAATTTTTTATACAACTTTTACTTCTGCAGTGAAATAGTTTCTGAAATCTCTGACTGTAATTACACCTCAAGCACAAAACTCAAGAGTCCAAATCGAATATCTGTGACTAACGACGTGAAGACGAACGGTTTCATGTTCATCGGCTCTGTGAGAATCAGAGGGAAAAACAAAGAAAAGAAGTGAGAACAAGAGGTCAAAGGTCACGTCCAAAAAAATTAAATCACACAGAGACAGAGAGAGAGAGAGTCACATGCCGAAGGCAGTGGGTCACATGTTGTCCTCCTGATAC
Source organism: Seriola dumerili (assembly GCF_002260705.1). Taxonomy (NCBI): domain Eukaryota; kingdom Metazoa; phylum Chordata; class Actinopteri; order Carangiformes; family Carangidae; genus Seriola; species Seriola dumerili. The sequence goes on along the minus strand of NW_019174799.1, from coordinate 42,104 downwards.
CTCTGGCAAACACACACACACACACACACGCACACACACACGCACACACACACACACACACAGCTAACCCAACATATCAGTGTCAGCACGTTGCCTCAGACCAAACTCTCATCAGCACTGTTACTACAGAGAGGGTGTGTGTGTGTGTGTGTGCGTGTGTGTGTGTCTGTGTGTGTGTGTGCGTGCGTGTGTGTTTCTGTGCGTGTGTGTGTGTGCGTGTGTGTGTCTGTATGGGTGTGTGCGTGTGTGCATGTGTGTGTGCGTGGGGGGGGGGTTGACAGAGGTAATCTGCAGTTCAGGGTCTCACACACACTTGAAGCAGAGAGGGTCAGGTGTACAGAGTAGCTAGAGATAACAACTGCACTCGTCAGTCAGTCTGCAGCTGACTCTCACACTCTCTCACACACACACACACACACACACACACACACACACACACACACACACACATCTCCTGTTTCCTGTGTGTTTTTAAAAAAATTTAATTGCAAACAGGACTTAAGAAATTTAGCAGTGACTTTTATTTTGAAGGGTACAGGTCAGGTGTGGTGTCACCTGTCTTCAAATTTGGTAAAAAAATGTTCACTCAGACTCGAGGATGGTTTTGATGGTCAAAGGTCAAAGGTCGATTTTATCCTTGTGGAAATGTCACACACTGTTCATATTTTCTCTGACTCTGGATAAACAGGAAGTGACCTGGAACCAGTCTGAGTGGTGGAGGGATACGACCACGAGGAGGAGGCTCTACTTTATTGAAAATGAAGTCGTTTCTGAAAACGTGGAGACGAGACAAGACGAGGATGAGACGGGACCGGACGGGACGAGACGAGACGAGACGAGATGAAACGAGATGAGGACGAGACGAGGACGAGACAGGACGGGACGAGACAAGATGAGGACGAAGACGAGGACGAGACGAGGACGGGACGAGGACGAGACCAGGACGAGACCAGGACGAGATGAGGACGAGACGAGGACGAGACGGGACGAGATGAAACGAGACAAGGACGAGATGAAACGAGATGAGGACGAAGACAAGGAAGAGGACGAGGATGGGACGGGACGAGAACAGATGAGGACAAGACGAGGACGAGACAGGACGGGACGGGACAAGATGAGGACGAAGACGAGACGAGGACGGGACGAGGATGGGACCAGGACGAGACCAGGACGAGATGAGGACGAGGATGAGACGAGGATGAGATGAGGACGAGGACGAGACGAGACGAGGACGAGACGGGACGAGATGAAACGAGACAAGGACGAGATGAAACGAGATGAGGACGAAGACAAGGAAGAGGACGAGACGAGGACGAGACGAGACGAGACGAGGACGAGACGAGACGAGGACAGACTCTGTGGAGCGAGTGAAACCCGACCTCCCACAGCTCACATCAAATATTCAGCAGCTCCTTTCACAACGTCTTGGACTCTCCAGGAAACACACACACACACAAACGTGTGTGTGTGTGTGTGTGTGTGTGTGTGTGTGTGTGAGTGAGTGAGTGAGTGAGTGAGTGAGTGAGTGTGTGTGTGTGTGTGAGTGAGTGAGTGAGTGAGTGTGTGTGTGTGTGTGAGTGAGTGAGTGAGTGTGTGTGTGTGTGTGAGTGAGTGAGTGAGTGAGTGAGTGTGTGTGTGTGTGTGTGTGTGTGTGAGTGTGTGTGTGTGTGTGTGTGTGTGTGTGTGTGTGTGTGTGTGTGTGTGTGTGAGTGTGTGTGTGTGTGTGTGTGTGTGTGTGTGTGTGTGTGTGTGTGTGAGTGAGTG
>NW_019174799.1:32055-39465 GCF_002260705.1 Seriola dumerili | reverse complement strand
GTGTGTGTGTGTGTGTGTGTATCTATGATTGAAACTGAATATCATTCATAACTAAAGGTTCGTCCTCTGTGGAGCCTCATGAGCGCTGCAGGTTTCTGCTCATGAACCAAACTATTGGACAAATCAACACGTGACCTGATGGTGGCGCTAGAGGAAAACTCAGAGTTTTTACCCAGCATGCACCTTGTCATAATAAACTGAATGTTTTCGTCACGTCATTGTCATGATATCTCAGGAACGCTTTGACAAAACTTCTTCAGATTTTGGACAAACGTTCACTAGAACTCACAGATGAACTGATTAGATTTTGGTGGTTAAAGGTCAAAGGTCACGGTCAAGGTGACCTCACAAATGCAGTTTTGGCCTTGTGAATGCAATATCTCCGTAACGCCTTGAAGGAATTTCTTCAAATTTGGTAAAAACATTCATCTGAAATCAAGGACGAACTGATTAGGTTTTAGTGGCTAAAGGTCAAAGGTCAAGACAGCGACTGTGAACCTCATTCAAACCTGGTCTGACCTCAGGAACAGACCTGACTGAGCTGCTGCTGCTCAATACATCAGGAGGAGCTGTGGGTGAAAATTAACTTTACATGTTTGTCGACAGATTTAGTACAACACACACACACACACACACACACACACACACACACACACACACACACACACACACACACACACACACACACACAGAGCTGGCTTGAGGCTGAAAACCACCCTCAGGGCAGCAGCAGCTCGTACCATGACAACAGCCTGCAGGAGTGTGTGTGTGTAAAGAGGGGTGTTTGGGGGGGCTGGGTCTATCCAGCCCCTGAGGCGAGGGCAGCAGTCAAGGTCACAGACACACAGACACACACACACACACACACACACACACACACACACACACACACACACACACACACACACACACAGCGAGCTGGTGGTTTGTCAGACGCAGCAGCTTCGTCTCTTGGATCAGGATTCACGTGTCTGCATGAAAACGTTTTATTTCTTCTGTTTCATGTTTCCTGAAGGGACAGCAGAGGAGTGGGCGGGACAGCGACTGAAGGGGGTGTGGCCTCGCGGCTGCATAATGTCCCTCCAGGATTTCACAGGCTGTTTTTGGGTTTGTTGCGGCTGAAATACCTGATTTTACCGAAGCTTTTCTTAAAAGTTTGTGATGATTTTAAGATGTTTTTAGAGGTTTTGGGGTTTTTTTGTAATGAGAAAATTCTCGCTCTCTTCATTTGAAAAAATAATCATAATAATATTAATTCATTAAAACTCTAAGGCAACTTGTAGCAGAATAAATCTCGGTCAGTGCAGGTCATGACCCAGTCTTCACAAACATGTGGACTATCCATCCATCCATCCATCTATTTTTCTATTTATTGACATTTTACAAACCAAACATTTATTATATTAATCTTCAGGTTGGTCGAGAACAAAAAATGGATACTCATGGTTGTAAAACAACAAAAACTAATGACGGATATAAACTATCAAAGATTTATATTTATATGTAGTGTCATTTTAGTGTCATTCTATATTTACTATCAACAAATCCTGTGTGTCAGTCCGTCTCTCAACACCCTCCCTCCTCTGTCTGTGGCTCTCAGCTCATTGGTTCCTACTGAAGACGTAAATGTCCTCACAGATATATAGATTCATTTTGAAAAAGTCTCAGTACTTTAAACCTGAAACAGCGGCTCACTGTGGTTTTTATAAAACAATATAAACAGTGCATTTGTTGGGGACTATTTTCAGCAGCGGATGAATCCTCAGTCAGAGCTCTGAGTGTTTGGATGCGATGCTTTTAACTGCTCCATTAGAAAAAAAGTGACTCATAAACAGAAACAGGATGTTTGGAAAAGTTTGGGAGCGGTGATTGTTGTTGAGAGTTGGGATGTGATGGATGATGAAGAGAAGAAGTGAGTCGTGTGTTTGAGCCGAGCTGCGGCTGTGAAGTTTAATAAAATATTAAAATAATATTTTTTAGACACAAAATCGATAATAAATATTGTTAGAAGAAATAATATCAACAGATTTCTACTTTAATGACCCCGTGACCTTTCCTGGACGTTGTCGTACTGTGGTTGTAATGAACGCCGACACCTCCAGGGGGCGCTCGCTGTCTGGACTTTATATTGATCCTTTTGTCTTTTATTTGTTTGATCACCTGCGTTCATTCATCTGTTACAGCCATTATTCAATTTTCATCATTTCCTTGATTCAAATTTTCCAGGAGGTTGATCAAAGCCGACAGCTGCAGGGATTCGGGATTATCCCCCACCACACACACACACACACACCGCCACCACCACCACTGAGGCACACGTACGTACGGCGCATCTCGCTGCCGCAGCAGCGCACACACCACTACACACACACCAGCCACAACATAGGCACAACCACGCCAATGGCGAGGTATCACGGAGCACAACACACAGCACAATACACCGACAGCACCAGTCCGCACACAACTCACACGACACACACACCCACACAAAGGCTCTCAGTTCTTCCCTCATTATGGTCCAAAGATCCTCTCACACTCTCACATTACCACAGAAACCAACAGCAGAGAAGAAGAGAAAGCAAAACTGGAAGGACAAAAGGATGGAAGGCAAGGAAGGCAAGGAGATGAAAGTTGAAGAAGGACAGAAAGAGTAGACAAAGGAAAGACGAAGCAAGCGGAAGGTGGTGGGATAAATAAAAGAGGAAGGAGGAAAACAGAAGAGAGGGATGGGAATGAAGAACTAGGAGAAAGAGGATGAAGAGACGAGCGAGAAGAAATTTGCAGCAAAAGAAAACTAGAAATATGTGAGGAAGGAAAAAAAGCGAAAAAGAACAAAGGAAGAACGATAGAGGTGAGAGCGAGAAGGAGACAAAGAGGAGTGAAGGAGGGATGGAGAGATCAATACTCCTGCCTCTCGCATATCTCTGTCAGAGATGGAGACTCTGCTCCTCCTTCTTCTTTCTCTGGTGTTCCTGACAAACCACAGTTCCAGTAGTCCTAATCCTGAACCTGAGGCAGTCCAGAGTTCAAGCTTCAGTTCACACGCCAAGTCCAGAGTCCAGAGTCCCAGAGTTCAGAGTTCACGTCTGACAGGCTCCAGGCAGCAGTCCAGAGTCACAGTCCAAGCCAGAGTCCAAGTCCAGGTCAGTCCAGCAGCTCCAGTAGTCCAGTCCAGAGTCAAGATTCCAGTGGCAGAGTCCAGTCGAGTTCCAAGTCCAGAGTCCAATCCAGAGTCCAGAGCCAGAAGTCCACGAGGAGGTCCAGTCCGTGACCAGAGGTGCCCAAGTCCAACCGTTCATTCCAATTTCCAGTGGCCGATTGCGTAGAGAGTTCCAGAGTCAGGCACTCCCCATAGTAGCGACGGTCGTCGCACAGCACATTCCAAAGCATCAGAAAAGGAACTCAGTATTGCGCACTTATTTTACAAGGTTAAATGCTTTTAATGTGCAAGGGCTTGGCAGCAGGGAGGAAACGTTCCCGTCCTCACTAGGAATAAAAATAATCAGCAGAGGCAGAAATATAGAGACCAGAGAGACGGCCCAATGGGGAGAGAGTCCCATGCACTCGGACCCGACCCCAATGGTGTTGAACCTTCAATCACTCACTCACTCACTCATATCACCGCTTGCTGCTGCTTCTCCGCATTTCATGAAATATAATATATGAATGATCTTCTGAGCTGACACACACCTTTAATGTTAGTTTACACACACCACAACACACACACCACTTTTAACGTTGGTTTACGCACACACTACACCACCACTACACTCACCAACTAATCACAGCACACCACAATCCACACTCACACTCACGACAACCCTTCACACTCACACCCATGCGAATCCACGACTCCACATCGACACTCAAGACACACACACTCACCCACACACACACACAACACACTCACACACACCACACCACACTCACACTCACACTCACACTCACACACACACACCAACACCACACACCACACTCACACAACACACTCACACACACACTCACACTCACTACTCCACACTCACACTTCACACACACACCCACACACACTACATCACACTCACACACTCACACACCACACCACACTCACAACACAGCACACCTCACACACACACACACGACACACACACACACACACACACACACACACACTCACACACACACACCACACACACACACACACACACACACACACACACACACAACACACACACTCACACTAGCACTCACACTCACAACACACACAGCATCTCTACATGAACCAAAGCTTTAAACAGACTTCATGGATCAGTTACAGAAGTAAAAAAAGGGCACAGAGGAAATCAAAAGCCAAGGTTATAACAGTTAAAACAAGGGCAGACAGGAAGTGTGTGTGTGTGTGTGTGTGTTGTGTGTGTGTGTGTGTGTGTGTGTGTGTGTGTGTGTGTGTGTGTTGTGTTGTTCAGCATGACAAGGCCAAGCATGTTCACTTTCCAGGCTGAAAGAGGCAGATGCGTCATTGATCACTATGCCGCCGTGCTGTTGGTGTGTGTGTGTGTGGTGTGTGTGTGTGTTGTGTAATAACACAGCACTAAGCTGCAGGCTACATCCAAATAAAGAAGATTTAAAAATGTAACTTTTTAAACTCCAAAAATGTAAAACAGCAGAATCGACCTTTAATCACGGACATCTGCAAAGGTAACACACACATTCACATTCAGCCAATCAGAGGCAGGATCCAAAGGTGGTGACCTCTGACCTCAGGCACTGTTCCCATGACATCACCACTGCAGTCTCAGAGGTAATGAAGAACTCAAACGCACCTTCTGTGTGTCGGCAGCCTCCACTTGACTAATTTTACCCTGAGTGCCTACACACACACACACACACACACACACACACACACACACACACACACACACACACACACATCGGTTGTAACTGCATCAGCATGTGAATCAATCTCCACTCTGCAGCAGAAAACAAGCCTTTCATCTGGAGAGGGTGAAGAGGAGCATGGATGGGAGAGGGTTAGTGTGTGTGTGTGTGTGTGTGTGTGTGTGTGTGGTGTGTGTGTGTGTTGTGTGTGTGTGTGTGTTGTGTGTGTCACATCAGGAAGATGAGTCACAGTTTTTATCTGATTCCTCTGAACTTATGAACTTTTGTCTAATTGAGGTTTTGGCTCAAACAAACAGAAAACACACAGGCCCCTCCTCTCTTTGACCATATTTGGTTTAGCTGGGAGTTAGGGGCGGGAGTCAGATACTGCTACTTATTTTACGAGGTGACGTCATTCAAGATTGATTTGTTCGACTAACAGTCAAAAGCCAAAAAATAAATTAATAATCATCATAAAATAATAAAAGAAGAAGAAAATCCTCACACCAGAATTAGAGGCCAATTAATTTGCGTTAATCAACTAATCAATAACTCTATGTAATTGGATTTTTTATCTGGTTAGCTGCTGGTGGCCAGAAAGAAGAACTCAAACCTGTGTAGGATTCACCCCTCCCCTCCCCCCTCTTCTCTAGGCGTGTGAAGAAGCTACGGTGGCCTTCAGGTGACATTAAAGCTCATATGTCCCTCTGTACAGCCAGTGTTTGGTTTGTCCGCTCTGGGCTTCTGTAGAAACAAACAACATGGCGGACTGCGTGGAATATGAAGGGCCCGTTCTACGATAACGAAGACAGAAAGATAACGAATATATAATTATGGATATCAGATTCCAATCCTGCGCCACCGGCCCTTTAAATGATGAAGGAGAAGCATCAACGTTACGTAGGAAAAAACTAGAATTTAAAGTCATAAAAAGAGTTAAAGTGTGAACATCTAAAATGACATGAACAGTATTTTTCAGGTGTTTCAGCCTCAGGTGAGTCAGGAGGAATGAACAGTGACACTGAAGTGAACAGATGTGAGACATTAAAGCTGAGCAGGCGAGTCTGAACCTGTCCGACTGACTGTGACCCCCACACACACACACACACACACACACACAACACACACACACACACACACACACACACACACACACACACACCACCGCCACATGGACAGTCTGAACATTACCACAGACACAGAATGCAAGAGGGGGTGTTCAGGTACCGTATGTGTTATAGATTATATTTTAACTAGAGTCACCTATTCGTTCCGCCACTCAGACTAGTTCCAGGTCACTTCCTGTTTATCCTTTACTTCATCCTTGAGTCCAGGTGGACGTTTGTGCCAAATCTGAATTATGTCTGTCAAGTCGTCACTGCGATATCGTGTCCACAAGAAGACGGACGACCTGAAAACAAAATGGCTGCCGCATCTGACCGTCGCTGGCGGAGGAAGAAAAACACCTGTCAGGAACCTTGATCAGAGTCGATCATTTTACATCAGACAAACTTCTCTTGTCAGCAGTTTGTCCTTTTGTATTAAGCAGCAAAGAGAGTCGCAGCGTGCGCGTTTGAGTTCATTCACTTTGCACACGTTTCACATCACCACCACGACGGTGAAATCTTAAACTGTGCAGCCGTAATCACATGGTTCCCAGTGTCTGTGACACATGTTGCCATTTTATTTTGTGCAGTTTTGCACATGAAGCAGTGACGCTAGCACACACTCCGATGGTCTGTGGGCAACGTTCTCCTCTACTGCCTCAGCCTCGTTGACTTGCCCTGAACAGGACGTTGACTTTCTTCAGTTCGCTGGGACAACTCTGAATATCTAACATCAGCAGACGCAGGTCGTCTCCTCATGTGAACGTGTGGATGCTCGTTACCGGGTGGGACGCTTGATAAACACACACTGAGGATCACTGACGGAGCTGCAGCTGCAAAGTCGATTCAATGTTTTCAGAAAGTGATTGAAAGAGAAAGACAGGAAGGAAATGGTGAAATTACAGATGTAACTGAGGTGAAACTGACCTGTCTGAGTGAGTGTGGTGTGTGTGTGTGTGTGTGTGTGTGTGTGTGTTCACCGTCTTTTTGAGGCTATAAACAGAGTAAGTGTTTCCTTCAGTGTTGAGCTGCATTCATAAACTTAAACTCCAGGCTGAGAAGGAGTTCTCTCTGAATATCAGACTGTACTTGAACGCACCAATACACCTGAAATGAGTTTCCGTGCAGGTGTTAAAAGCTTCCATGGTTGTCCGATCGACAAATGATAATCAACAGAGTGGATGAAAACACTGTCCCTATGATTCACAATGTACAGCAGCAAAACTTTTGAGGCCATAAAGGGATCGGAGCAGAAATCACTGGACTCCTCCCCTGGTGTTGTACTGTGTTTAAAACCAAGTGCTCCCTTTAAAAGCTGCTGAGCCTCCAAACCTCTTGCATTTGCATTTTTCCAGCTGAATTTGATGCCAAACCAGAAATCAGCTGCAAACAAAACCTGAACACGACCCGACTCCGGACCAGCAGGAAATTGTGGCTCAACCAAGCG
>NW_019174799.1:25878-30878 GCF_002260705.1 Seriola dumerili | reverse complement strand
AATGGTGTAACTTCATCACTCACTCACTCACTCACGCTGCTGCTGCTCCCGTCATTTAACATGAAACTAAATCTGAGTTATTAATGATCTCTGAAGCTGACACACACTTTAATGTTGTTTACACACACACACACACACACACACTCACACTCACACTCACACTCACACTCACACTCACACTCACACTCACACTCACACTCACACTCACACTCACACTCACACTCACACTCACACTCACACTCACACTCACACTCACACTCACACTCACACTCACACTCACACTCACACTCACACTCACACTCACACTCACACTCACACTCACACTCACACTCACACTCACACTCACACTCACACTCACACTCACACTCACACTCACACTCACACTCACACTCACACTCACACTCACACTCACACTCACACTCACACTCACACTCACACTCACACTCACACTCACACTCACACTCACACTCACACTCACACTCACACTCACACTCACACTCACACTCACACTCACACTCACACTCACACTCACACTCACACTCACACTCACACTCACACTCACACTCACACTCACACACACACACTCACACTCACACACACAGCTCTACATGAACCAAACTTTAAACAGACTTCATGGATCAGTTACAGAAGTAAAAAAAAGGGCACATAGGAAATCAAAGCCAAGGTTATGACAGTTAAACAATGGCAGACAGGAAGTGTGTGTGTGTGTGTGTGTGTGTGTGTGTGTGTGTGTGTGTGTGTGTGTGTGTGTGTCAGCATGACAAGGCCAAGCATGTTCACTTCCAGGCTGAAAGAGGCAGATGCGTCATCTGATCACTATGAGCCCCGTGCTGTTGGTGTGTGTGTGTGTGTGTGTGTGTGTGTGTTAATAACACGCACTAAGCTGCAGCTACATCCAAATAAAAGAAGATTTAAAAATGTAACTTTTAAACTCCAAAAATGTAAAACAGCAGAATCGACCTTTAATCACGACATCTGCAAAGGTAACACACACATTCACATTCAGCCAATCAGAGGGCAGGATCCAAAGGTGGTGACCTCTGACCTCAGCACTGTTCCCATGACATCACCACTGCAGTCTCAGAGGAATGAAGAACTCAAACGCACCTTCTGTGTGTCGGCAGCTCCACTGACTAATTTACCCTGAGTGCTACACACACACACACACACACACACACACACACACACACACACACACACGCTGGTTAACTGCCATCAGCATGTGAATCAATCTCCACTCTGCAGCAGAAACAAGCCTTCATCTGGAGAGGGTGAAGAGGAGCATGATGGGAGAGTGTGTGTGTGTGTGTGTGTGTGTGTGTGTGTGTGTGTGTGTGTGTGTGTGTCACATCAGAAAGATGAGTCACAGTTTTATCTGATTCCTCTGAACTTATGAACTTTTGGTCTAATTGAGGTTTTGGCATCAAACAAACAGAAAACACACAGGCCCCTCCTCTTTGACCATATTTGGTTTAGCTGGGAGTTAGGGGCGGAGTCAGATACTGCTACTTATTTTACGAGGTGACGTCATCAGATTGATTTGTTCGACTAACAGTCAAAAGCCAAAAAAATAAATTATAATCATCATAAAATAATAAAAAAGAAGAAAATCCTCACACCAGAATTAGAGGCCAATTAATTTGCCGTTAATCAACTAATCAATAACTCTAGTAATTGGATTTTTATCTGGGTTAGCTGCTGGTGGCCAGAAAAGAAGAACTCAACCTGTGTAGGATTCACCCCTCCCCTCCCCCCTCCTTCTCTAGGCGTGTGAAGAAGCTACGGTGGCCTTCAGGTGACATTAAAGCTCATATGTCCCTCTGTACAGCCAGTGTTTGGTTTGTCCGCTCTGGGCTTCTGTAGAAACAACAACATGGCGGACTGCGTGGAATATGAAGGGCCCGTTCTACGATAACGAAGACAGAAAGATAACGAATATATAATTATGGATATCAGATTCCAATCCTGCGCACCGGCCCTTTAAATGATGAAGGAGAAGCATCAACGTTACGTAGAAAAACTAGAATTTAAAGTCATAAAAAGAGTTAAAGGTGTGAACATCTAAATGACATGAACAGTATTTTCAGGTGTTTCAGCCTCAGGTGAGTTCAGGAGAATGAACAGTGACACTGAAGTGAACAGATGTGAGACATTAAAGCTGAGCAGGCGAGTCTGAACCTGTCCGACTGACTGTGACCCCCACACACACACACACACACACACACACACACACACACACACACACACACACACACACACCATGAGCCACATGACAGTCTGAACATTCACCCACAGACACAGAATGCAACAGAGCCAGGGGAGTGTTCAGGTACAGTATGTGTTATAGATTATATATTTAACTAGAGTCACCTTGTATCCCTCCGCCACTCAGACTAGTTCCAGGTCACTTCCTGTTTATCCTTTACTTCATCCTTGAGTCCAGGTGGACGTTTGTGCCAAATCTGAATTAGTTCTGTCAAGTCGTCACTGCGATATCGTGTCCACAAGAAGACGGACGACCTGAAAACAAAATGGCTGCCGCTCTGACCGTCGCTGGGCGGAGGAAGAAAAACACGTGTCCAGGAACCTTTGAATCAGAGTCGATCATTTTACATCAGACAAACTTCTCTTTGTCAGCAGTTTGTCCTTTTGTATCAAGCAGCAAAGAAGTCGCAGCGTGACGCGTTTGAGTTCATTCACTTTGCACACGTTCACATCACCACCACGACGGTGAAATCTTAAACTGTGCAGCCGTAAATCACATGGTTCCCAGTGTCTGTGACACATGTTGCACATTTTATTTTGTGCAGTTTTGCACATGAAGCAGTGACGTAGCACACACTCCGAGGTCTGTGGGGCAACGTTCTCCTCTACTGCCTCAGCCTCGTTGACTTGCCCTGAACAGGACGTTGACTTTCTTCAGTTCGCTGACAACTCTGAATATCTAACATCAGCAGACGCAGGTCGTCTCCTCATGTGAACGTGTGATGCTCGTTACCGTGGGGACGCTTGATAAACACACACTGAGGATCACTGACGGAGCTGCAGCTGCAAAGTCGATTCAATGTTTTCAGAAAGTGATGAAAGAGAAAGAAACAGGAAGGAAATGGTGAAATTACAGATGTAACTGAGGTGAAACTGACCTGTCTGAGTGAGTGTGTGTGTGTGTGTGTGTGTGTGTGTGTGTGTGTTCACCGTCTTTTTGAGGCTATAAACAGAGTAAGTGTTTCCTTCAGTGTTGAGCTGCATTCATAAACTAAACTCCAGGCAGAGAAGGAGTTTCTCTGGAATATCAGACTGTACTTGAACGCACCATAACACCTGAAATGAGTTTCCGTGCAGGTGTTAAAAGCTCCATGTGATCCGATCGACAAATGATAATCAACAGAGTGGATGAAACACTGTCCCCATGATTCACAATGTACAGCAGCAAAACTTTGAGGCCATAAAGGGATCGGAGCAGAATCACTGGACTCCTCCCCCCTGGTGTGTACTGTGTTTAAAACCAAGTGCTCCCTTTAAAAGCTGCTGAGCCTCCAAACCTCTTGCATTTGCATTTTTCAGCTGAATTTGATGCAAACCAGAAATCAGCTGCAACAAAACCTGAACACCACCCAACTCACCAGGCAGGAAATGTGGCACAAACCAAGCGCCCCTGTTTCTTCAGCCTCCACCTGCCGGTCCCAGACACAGAGCACAGCAGTCTGAAACCCCAGACATCATCTGTTCCACAACAGCTGCACCCGGCTCCCTGCTGTGTGATTAATCATAAACCAAGCGCTCCCTTCTTAGCTGAGGAACATGTTTCTGAAACAGAATATTATTCAGAATGATGAGCAGCTGCAAGAGTCTTAAACCTCTTCAACCGTCCCGCAATCTCCACCTCCCTCCCAGGCTGTAAGGTGTCACAGACCAAGCGCTCCCATGGAGCTGAGGCTGCAGCTGACAGCTGAGCCGGCACCACTCCTATGTGTAAACACCAACATGTTGTTCTTGCATCACAGCTTCATGCAAAAGACACAAACACAACAAACAAAAACCTCCCTCACAGGCCTGTAATACACCTTAAATCAAGCGCTCCCTCACTCCTGGGGCAGTAAAACCTGCCGACTGTCTATGTGTAAACTTTCACACATCAATTCTCACACTGCAACAACACACACAAGCAAGTACACAACACACTGTAACACTGTCTCCTCCCCCCCAGGTCTGTTAGGGATCATAAATGAAGCGCTTCATTTCACTCTCAAAATCCAAAAACTACTTCTCTCCTCCATTCATGTTCCCACCCCACTCCCAGCTATGTACCACTTCACAAACCAAGCGCTCCCTTTTCATCTCTGTATCAGCTCAGGATGGTGCACTCTAATCTCCACACTCCCATCTCCTCCATCCGCACCACCCCCCTGCTTTGGTATCACAAACCAAGCGCTCCTTTAACCTGTTGAGCTGCTCTGCTTGACTCCGAGTCCAAACTTTCACCGACATCCTCACATCATCTGCTCCTTCAACAGACAGCAACAGACGCTAATTTAGAGACATCTTCTCTCTTCCTGGCATCACAAACCAAGCGCTCCTTTAATTACCCATCTACTGGAGCCTCCACTCCACAAGCGTCATGTTTAATGTCCACAATACAAAGTGTAGCTACAACAGATTCAACCAACACTTCTTCTTCTTGATCCTCCATCTACATCATGTCTCCCTTAGTTGGCATGTGGGGCATCACAAACCAAGCGCTCCCTTGATTCACTCAACACTGGAGCTTCTCTTCACATATGAAGCAAAGCGTCAAATTTTACATCTAAAGCACAAGATTTAAAATTAAACCAACCCCTCCTACATCCAGACCCTCTCCCCTTTGTGATGCATGACAAATCAAGCGCTCCCTTCATTACCCCAGAGCCAGAGCTTCCCCTGGCATGCACAAGCTTCTCTCTGCAACAGAATCACCCAAACTGCTCCAGCCCCCCCCCCCT
>NW_019174799.1:18056-25852 GCF_002260705.1 Seriola dumerili | reverse complement strand
CTTCCCCCCTTTCCCCCTTTCCCCTTCTCTACACCTCTCGCCTCCATCTAGCCCCTCTCCTCTTAGTTGGCATATAGTGTATCACACATCCAGCGCTCCCCTGTTTACCTAAGTGCCGGAGCTTCCCCTCACGTTATCAGCATCATGTGTTTTTTCTGCTACAGAATCACATCAAGCTGTTCCCCCTTCATGTAGACCCACTCCTCTCAGCTGACGTGTGGTGCATCATAAACCAAGCGCTCCCCTCAGACCCCGAAGGTTCCCTCCACATCCTCAGGAACAATTATTTTCCATCCAAAGCAACACATCGCAACAAAATCAAACAACCCTTCCTCCCATTACCCATCTCTCTCCCTAATGTAGACCCTCTGTCCTTCTGTTGTGCATCACAAACCAAGCGCTCCCTTCATTACCTCAGGATTTGGAAGTTCCCACAAACAAGCGTCTCCCATGTTTTCTACTCAAAGACTGAAAGAAAATCAAACATCCACCCTCTCCTATCTCCTTCATTATCTACAACCTGTCCTCTTTTCTGGGACATGCTGTATCACGAATCAAGCGCTCCTTTCATTACTTCATGAACTGGAGCTTCCCTTCACATTCACCAGCATCATTTCTCTTTTCTCCTGCAACAAAAATCCAATCAACCCGTCTCCTCACTTCTCCACAGACCCTCTCCCCTCGGCTGGCATGTCATGCATGACAAATCAAGCGCTCCCTTCAATACGGTAGAACCAGAGCATCCCTCTACATACACATGCCTCTTGTGTTTTCAGCTAAACCCCCACCACCACCACCACCACCACCACTTTCCCTTCCATCTCTCCCTCCATCCAGACCCTCTTTTCTTAGTTGGGATGTGGTGCATCACAAACCAAGCGCTCCCCTGATTACCTCAGCTCTGGAGCTTCCCCTCACATCACCAGCATCATGTGTTTTTTCTACAACAGAATCAAATCACCCCCCCCCCACGTCTCCCCCTCATGTAGACCCACTCCTCTTGGCTGGCATGTGGTGCATCGCAAACCAAGCGCTCCCCTCACCTCCACACCATCTGAAGCCTGCAGCCTCACATCAACACCATCGTCTTTTTTTCTGCAATATCCAAAACACAAAGCGGAGACCTCTCTCTGACGACCCCCCCTCTTCACCCCGGAGTATAGAGCATGACAAACCGAGCGTCCCCCCCACATACACACACACAGATACACACACCGGGACACACCGGGATCGCGTCTTACCTCTGGAGCTGCTGAAGGCGGTGTACCAGGACAGGGAGACCAGCCCGCACAGCCCGAACAACAAGACCGTCAGGAAGGAGACATTTCGGAGCCTCATCTCCGGAGCCCCGGGAGCATGTCCGCACCGAGAGGGGGGAGGAGAGGGACGGAGGGAGGGATGGAGGGAGGGGGGAGGCAGGTAGAAAGAGAGAGAGAGGCAGAGAGACAGGTAGACACAGACGGTGAAAGACGGAGAGGCGGGCGGAGCTGTTGCCGTCTGAGCAGCAGCAGCGAGACTGAAAGAGAGAGAGAGGGAGAGGGAGAGAGAGAGGAGGGGAGGAGACATAAACAGGTAGAGAGACATTGGGATAAAGGGGAAAGAGAGAGAGGGTGAGGAACGCGTAAAATAAAGATAATAACGTAAAAGTCTTTATTTATTTTCAAAACACACGTGACCGAGGGTTCAAACAAGGCAGCGAAGCGACATCTGTTCAAAGATAGTAGAAAGATACGAACGCAATTAAAACAGGAGTAAAAACAATTAATGAAAAATAAATTCAACACCAAAGAGACAGTTCAACTTAAAAACGAGACATGAAACTGTAGAAGCTATTTTATCTTGTTATTATTATAGTTTTTTTCCGTTATATTTCGTTTTATTAAATCATTTGTTTTTAAATATTTTTATTTGTTTCATAAATTGAAAGATGGTTTTAGGTTTTGACTCCATAAAGCTCCTGAAGTTTGATGACGCTATAAACCACAAGTTCTGCTCCACCAATCATGTTTCATGTTTCCAGACCAGGTGGGAGTCTGTCGTTAGTCGTTAACTGGCCCATCGCTAAGCCCCGCCCCCACCTGTGTTACTGTCACTACGTCAGACTGAAAGTTCTAGAACCTGAGCTGCCGGCGTGTGTTCTAGAACGTCACTGTAACGGTTCGCAGTGATAATTCATAGTAACTGTGGCAACATTGTTTCCTTTATCTGAGGCAGAAGCAGCTTCTCCTCAGCAGGATAATGCTGCGTTCGCTGTGCGTGGGCAGAGTGGGATAAAACGAGAAAATCGGCCTCATCTAGGGCTCACACATTAAGTCGGTTAGCCCCGGTGCTGACCTGGTAGTCACAGCAGATCAACAGTGGAAGGAGCTGTTTTTAAGTTTTGCCATTACAACATAGCTAACATTAGCATTAGCAGCTGCTTACTCACCAGTCTTGAAGCAATGTGAGTTCAGCATCAAACGCAAACATCTGTCTCAAGAGGTGTAACACAACAACAGAGTAAACTCTTTGAGTGTTTTGCTTCTATTTCTGTCACTTCTTTTCTTCCATTGGAGTTAGCATGCTAACCAGCTAGCCCTACCTCAGATGGACATTCTCGTCACTTTCTGATATCGAGTCTGTGCTGAAGACGAAGCTGCTCAGAGGACATATTATAACCTCTGGTATTGTGAATGCAATGATGGGTGAAGCTCTTTGCAAGCAACAGTCACCACCATCAGGCAAAACACCACCTTATAAATAGTCCCTTTAGAACAAGCTTCTCCTGCTGTGTATCTGGAACAGTTTGTTACCAAGTGAAACCACTAAACAACTGGAGTACAGCTCACATAAAATCATTATACTAGTCTTAACGTTTTTAATGTTTTCATTTTATTTTGGTGGTGCATTTGCAGCTGTTCTGCCAACAGACCCGACAACATGTCTGTAGTTCTTTTCACCTAGTGGGAGATGTCGTCACTGTCAGAAATGCTCACAAGTCAGAGGATGAGGTGAACATCTTTTCCATGATTCAACATGAACGCAGCATTAGAGTCACAGCAGCTGGAGAGTTGAACAAATGTTCGTTTCCACTAGAAAAAGAACAAAAAACAGAGACGTGAAATGGACGGTGGCAGTTACTGTATTATAATTTACAGATTCTCAGATGAGATACAGACAGTAAAACTTCTCAATAGTTTATAGCAGGTGATTTGACACACACAGCACATCATACATGATATCAAACTAACAGACAGAGGCTAAAAAACAGAGTTTGATAATTAACAAAGAGATAATGATTTGAGGAAGAGGACAGACTTGTAGCTTCAGGCACAGAGCTGCTAACGTTAGCTGCTAACTCCCCTGGACCTGCTTCCTCTCAGTGGAGGCTCCAGTTCAGAGGCTGCGAAGGCCGAACTGAAATGAGACGGTCTGAACTATGGTGGATTTTTGATGTGTGTCACCGGCTGTTCCCGCCTTTATCTTTGCGTTGCAAAGTGTGGCTTTAGCTGTTGAAAGACGCACTTGAAGAAGCCTTTAAAATGGGACAGTCCACTGTGACGCAGCCTCTGAAGGATGTGAACCCTAAATTGGGACACAGCTTATTACTGCTAGTTAGCCAGATATGCTAAATTAGCCAAAACTGCTTTGCCCTTTTTCTCTCATGTGTTACTGTTTGGAGGTTTGTGAACCGTCACTGATGAAGTATTTTGTTGGGTTGAACTGAAGTAGAACTGAACTTAACAGAGAGGGCCACACGCTCAAGCAACTGCTCAACGCTGACTGAATATACTTGAATATTACTGTATTAGAGTAAATTAACTCTTTGTATTCTTACCTATTTTTGTTACTTTCTATGGTCTTGGTCACATCCACATGATTTCTTCTATCTAGCTGCAGCAGGAGCTTTAAAAAGCAGCGAGGAGGTTTCAGAGGTTGTTGGTGAATCTCTTGGTTTCAGGTATGAAGGCAAATAAATGGCATCACCTGTTCACTCAATCTCATGCATCTTTAACATAAATTCGTGGCTGCCGGCGGTCACGCTGACACACCACAGGTTCAGTGATCTTTACAATAAATAAACACGACATCAGTAGAAGCAGAAACATGAATCAGTTTGTTGAGAGTCCATCAGCAGCCGAGTGAAAATCCTCTGGGATTAAATCAAAAGGAGCAGATGTAAACCAGCAGATCTTTATATCTCAGCTTCTCACTAATGTTTCTGTCTGTGATGTCAGTGAATGTAAATACCAGTCTTCGTACATATACAGTATATTCTGTTTATATATATATATATATATATATATATATATATGAACAGCAAAAACACTGCTCACCAAACTTTTCTAAAGAACATGAAAAGAGGCCTGATGAATGATGGCAGCTCAGAAACATGGAAGTGGGAGTCAGCTGAGATGAGGCTGCATGAGAGCAAGAGGTGAAGTGGAGGCGACATTTATAGACGGTGCTATGAAGACAAGTCAGTGTGAGGAAGTTTCCAACACGACAATGATCCTGAACACACCGAAGAACCCTCCTCATCTTGTCTTGTCTGTGAGAAATCTTTTTATTTATTACATTTTTCAGATTTGTTTCTATTAAAATTCCTATTTTCTAATATTTCTCAGTCAGGTATTGACTGTTTGACTCGTCTCCAAGTCCGATATGTTGTAATTATAAATATCATAAAATATCACTTTTATTATCTGTCCCTGAATTTTATAGATTTTAATTTCATGCATGTTTTTCTTTACTTATTCACTTTACTCTTAATAAAGATACTCACATTGAGAGTGTTGTGTTGCATCAATACCAATAATGATTACTGCAAAAAGTAATTTAAAAGATGAGTTAATAACTTCCAAACCTTTATTTCCCAAATCAACTCAGTTATAATGAGCAGGGATTGTTTTAAAACTACTTTGTTATCTTAAATATTTTTTGTTGTTTTTCTTATGAATTCAGTCACAACTGTGTTTGGATCTGGCTCATCTGTATCATTTGATTTATTTTGAGTATATAGTTTTGCAGTATATAAGTCGTCCTGCAGCGCCACCTGCTGTCTGAAAAACAGGAAGTCCTCAGATTCCTCACTTACAAGGAAAAGTTATGAATTCATAATTATACTTGAGTGAAAGTACATGATTATTACAGTCAACATCTCAGAACAGACAGGATATTATCTTGTTACACAATATTTAAAAAAGGACTTGAGGGGCTCATGGTGGGTCAGAGGCAGTGGCTGCTCCTTCTACAGGTTTATCACAATCTGCACTCATTGTGTCACACTGACATCTACTGGTCATGTCCATCATGTACAATTCAGTTAGTACAGTAGGACACAAGCAAACATGAAACCCTCTGCAAAACGGTCACATTATACGGCAGATGCAGTGAAAATGAGAACAAATAAACTTTATCATTCTAAATATCATTCTCAAAACAGGACAGGAGAATAAGTTTTATTTAATCTGCACAGCGTACCTTCACTTTCACACTGAGGGAAAATTATCAACAAAAATTGCAATGGTAAAAGTCGTTATAATAATTATAAATACAAATACAAATAATTATTTGTGAAGATCACTGTATAAGCAAAAATTCATTCTGATCCTAATTTGAGCCCATGGGTACAGGGTGTAGTCATGCCCATGTCTCCCCATGACCTCTTCATGATTTCAGATTTAGCCTCCATGTTTTTTCTACTGAAAATCACCAGAATTATGAGGCTGTTCCTGGGTAAATCGATCTGAGGTTACAATCATAGAGCTATAAACCTTTGTCTGATCTGTTTCATTTGTATTTATAAATTTCTGTCTGATCTATTTCATAAATATCTATGAACTTCTGTCTGATTTGTTTGATCTATATCTTCATCCTCTGAAAAATTTAAACATAGATTTAATCTCACAAACACTTACAACTAGTTTTATAGACTCTCTTCTCCAGCTTTAGAATAAATAGTTGAAACCAACCAAGGTGTAAGAAGTTTATCTTAAAATAAATAAATAAATAAAACTTAAAACGGGATGAAAATCAATTTTCTGTTTCTGCCAAGAAGCTACAACGCCGACACATGCGCATAAAGGATATGACGCCAATGACCGGTGACCAAATGAAACAGAGCGTCAAAATCCAAATCACAAAAATCACAAATCTCTCTGATTTGAGTATTGATGGAAACTTTTGGGATAATGTAAGTACACAGCTCAAAAGATATATCAAGTAGGTCTAGTTGTTTAAATGTTTGTATTTTAGTTTGTTTTAGTTAAAATAACTTAATTTAACTAACTAACTAACTAACTAACTAACTAACTAACTAACTAACTAACTAACTAACTAACTAACTAACTAACATAATATAACTGTTGTTCCACAGTGCTGTCGGGGCTGTTCTCACATCGTATTCAGCCCATTAGAAAACTCTCATATCAAGTCTGTTTACCTGTTCTCATTCTTGTTGGCTCCGCCCGCGTCTTCCTCCTGTTACCTAGTCAACCGTGACGTCACGGCACCGCCCGTTGGGCAGTTTAGTTTCACTTCTTGAGCTCGTGGAGCCGCGGCGTCCTCGCCCTCCGTCCAAAGGTAAGCGACACTTTCCACAGTTTGACTCTTGAATGATGTTTGTTCAGGTGAGTGAGGTGTTTACTTCCAGTAGGAACAGCAGAGATGTGACTAACAGTCAGCTCCCAGCTTTGACTGGACACGTCTCACTGGTTCAGGGCTCGAACCGTCCGGTACCAGTGGCGGGAAAAGTCCCGAGTTGTCAGTCAGAAGAAAACGTCCCGACATTGATGTAACTTGTGTTGTTTGTGTGGTTTAAAGTAAAAGTGCAGCACCCCTCCCCCACACGCCTACCAGGCTGTAGGCCTGTTCACTTTAGTTTCATATTAACGTTCCCGCTGTTGCTGCGTCATGTCGCGTGCTGCCATGGTCCCGTCTGTGTAAACTGCGTAGAGGCCATTTTGTGAAGGCGGGATTTGAACCTGTACTTCAGGAGAACCTACAGGTGAAGGTGGAAAGTCTCTGGGAGCTGATGTGGAGGTGAATTCAGGTAACATGGTTCATGTGTGGAGCTTTTGGCTGCGTGCTCTGACCGGATACAGTAGTACAGTACAGTGGGGTTTCAAATGTTGAAGAGCTTTTCAAAGTCCGTCAGACAGAAGTGAAAACTTGCAGCAACATGGAAACTGTCAGATCAGTGTATTGATTATTGGGATGAAGCAGCTGTTCCAAAGCTCCACGGGTTTCCTCCCGTCAGAGCTCTGTGTGTTTGTCATGTGACTGAGAGGAATGATGGGAAATGATGTGTGCGCTCTCCCAGCAGGTTGTTGTGTTGGTGTGACGGTGGGGGCTCTGCTATGGATCAGTGTGAGGACAGAGAGGAGGAAGCCCCTCCCTCTGAAACCTCTCTGTGTGGGCAACATGACAGAACGACCACAGCTCAGAGGTGAGCATCTCTAACTGTTGTTCCATCAAGTCACGTTATGACGTCTATAATGTTCACTTCTATGTTTTATCATTGAGCTCATAGTCAGTGATGGTGTTGTACTGGACTACATTATATTCAGAGGTGTTCCTAATATTCTGACCCCTGCTGTATGTAAACAGGGAATAGCTCTCAGTATAATGTCGTCAGTACAACACCAGCTTTAACTGTGACCTCTTTATAAATGTCCGACAGTGTCGACAAAACCTGAACATTGTTATTGTTTTAAAGGTAGAATTTAAAGCACAACTGTTGTTCTGAATTACAACAGATTGCACAGCTGTATCTAATGAAGTGTGAACTCAGCGTATGTTAAAACTTTAATGTA
>NW_019174799.1:0-13211 GCF_002260705.1 Seriola dumerili | reverse complement strand
CACACAGCTGATGTTATTTAAAACCAACATGGTTTCCACATGGTTTCCAGTTTGTTGTTGTTTTCTGTGACAGTCTGTCGTTAACGATTGCAGATGTGTCCAGAGGTTTTCCATGTAGATCCTGAACATCAGGCACAAACATGGTCTGCATGGATCACTTCATAGATTTTCATAGTGAACAGCAACATAACATCACGTCACTGTTAACATGTCATACCAACAACCTCCTGTGTCTCTCTGCCCATGTTTGGCACTGGCAACAACATGAGCAAAACTCCACACATGCTAAAATCAAGACTCAGCTGTGGAGACAAAACCAAAGATTTAAAGTGTTGGTCTTGAAAAACTAGAAATCAGTCACAGAGGAGGAGCCAGAGAAAGATGAAATCTGGAGGTTCTGAGATTACTGAACAAAAATCTACCAGAAAGTTTAGAACAATATTTCTGTTTCCTTCAAACATTGTCACTCAACGAGACAATCAAATTATCTGCATCTCCTTTTCTATCACACCAGCAGGGGGCAGTATTCAGTTAAATATACAGGTGTACAACTGTGGAACACCAACTTACACCTGGTGGACACCTCACCTTCACTACCTGATTAAAAGAAAATTAAAAGAAGCATTAATAAGCTCTCAGGTGGGAATCAGGGTAAATTAATAGTGCTTTGATTCATGTGTTTTTATTTTGTTTGTGTCTCTGGTTGATGGATTCATTTAAATATCTGTGTCACTTCCACTGTATATTCTGTTGTTGAAGCTGTTTTCTTCTTTCCTTTCTTGTTTTGTAAGAAGTATTTTTTATTTTACGTTGAGGTTTAACAAAAGCCCTCGATGTGTTTCTTACCTCACCTGCTCATTCTCTCCATTAAAGAAGAGAAAACTGTTTACATGTTTATAAAGTTTTATTTGTGTGAATAAATAAAATTAAAAAAAAAAAAAGATGGGCGTAGCCTCTGTGATGTCACCAACAGGTTTCTGAAGCTCAGAGTGAACTGCTGCACTGTGGCCATCTTGGCGTCTGAGTCCCCCCCCTAACTCCGATATTTCCTAAAATGGTCAAAGAGCTGGAGCCAAGACTTCAGTTTATGCCAGTTTATTCTCCATAACTTTAGTCCTTAATAAAATGTAAACAGGTGAGTTTTATAAACAGGTGAGTTATATAAACAGGTGTCATGAAGGAGGAAATCAGCTCTAGAGACCAAAACAGTTTTTGTACCAGGCTGTAAACATGTTTATTTCTGCTGTAAAGTTGGACATTTTAACATGGGAGTCTATGGGGACTGACTCACTGTTGGAGCCAGACTCTAGTGGTCGTTAGAGGAACTGCAGCTTCTGGTTCTTCATGTTGATGCTTCATGTTTCTGGAGCTTGATGCTTGTTTTGGACCCAGGTGTTCACTGTTGTATCTGGTTTCCTTGTCAGGTGCAATGCTAATTACCTTGAGGGAAATCACCTGTGTTTCTGTTACCAAGGTAGCAACACTGCATGATTAGCTAACATTAGCACTTGTTACAGCAGACCTCTGCCACAACAGCATGACGTCTGTTAAAGGGTAACTTTAACCCAGTCCGGTCCAATGTGAAGAAAACAGCTGCAGAGAAACAGACTCACCTGTGGTTCAGGAGTTCCAGGTGAACTTGTGGAAGCCATCGCCCAGGTATGTGGTCCTGTCAGGCTCCTTGCTCTTCCCCTCAAGAAAAACACATCATAATACAAAGCTGCACAGAGTTGAGTCAGCACGTCTGTGAAACAGTGTGAAGGTGGAGTTTCTACAGCAACTGCTGGAGCAGACAGGTGTTCCTAATAAACTGGACACTGACTGGCAATAAGTGGTAATGGAGTGTGGTGGACTTTATCTGACATGTTACTGCCTCTTTATAGCTTGACCTTATTTTTAAGACCAATAATGTTTCTGCCTTTGTCTTTCTGACTGTGACGGTGTGATGATGAGAGTGACCAGCAGGTGGCAGCAGACGCTCATGATTCAGTCTCTGACATGTTCACATGTGGAACAATGAGAACCTAATGAGTCTCCTACAGTAGAAATGCAGCAGTAATATCAGCAAGAAACTCATGAAAAGTAGAACAAACTCAAGAATCACAGTAGAGACTCAGCCGGTGGAGCGTTGCTCACCTGAGTCACTACATTTACTCTGTGATCACAGGAGAACATGAGGAACTGTTAATGTCCTCTGCGGGCCTCTGTAGCTCAGTGGAGCGGAGAAAAACGAATTAAAAAAGGCGAGAAGAAGCCGCTGAGAGGAATGGAGCCGGCGGGGCGATGGGGCCAAACAAAGAGGATGGATTTCAGAGTGAAGACTAAACCTTCCTAAATCAGTTAGTCCTGAGCCCGGCCTGACCTCTAATCTGCTCATCCGGCCTTTGAAGCGTGCACTTCAGGGGGAGGAAAACTGATCGGCCAAATGTCCCTCTCTTAAGTGACAAAATGCCCCGAGGTGACACACACACACACTCACACACACACACACACTCACACACACTCACACACACACACACACTCACTCACACACACTCACACACACACACACACTCACACACACACACTCACACACACACACTCACACACACTCACACACACACACGGACGAGGTAAAAACACTCCTGACTTTGTCCCTGTTGTGAGGACAGCTGCAGCTCTGTGTCTGATGATTAGACCACCTCAGTCGAGTTCAACACAAGTCCAAGACCAGATCTGTTCGAGTCCAGGATAAAGGACCGACGGTCACACAATCATTCGACTGGAAAACCCTGTTGTACCATCCTGTAACCGTGTGTCCTGCGAACATGCTCATGATACTGACATGCACAGACTCTCAGAACTTTTTTTCATATGTTCACATCAGGTCCCTAAAACTTTACGAGGAATTTCAACATCATTTCCTGAACATTAAACCGTCACTAACAAACATAATGAAACACAATGGGACAGTGAACGTCTCAGGGAACAGTTGCTCGTTTTAAAGTTTGGTCACATTCTGCTCTTTTTTTTTTGTCTTGTAGGAGAGAGAGGACAAGCCCCAACAAGAGCTTAGAGGATTAAGTTCATTCTCACTGCCAGTCTGACACACACACACACACTCACACTCACACACACACACACACACACACACACAGAAAACCATTCAAGAGTGAATGTAGTCAATGGAAAGACCTCATAAGTATGGAGATACAGCGCTGTGTGTATGTGTGTGTGTGTGTGTGTGTGTGTGTGTGTGTGTGTGTGTGTGTGTGTCTGTGTGTGAGTGTGTGTGTGTGGGTGTGTGAGATCCAGTCCAGTGAACACTGAAACATCCTGAGGCATCAAACTGCAGTTTGAGTCCAGAAGAGACTCGATGATTTTGTTTGAGATTTAAACGAGCTAGTTGTAAGTTTTTGCTATTGCTACATAGCTAATGTTAGCATTAGCTAGCATTAGCAGCTGTTTACTTGCCAGTCTGGAGGAAACGTTGTGAGTTCAGCACCAACAGCTGTCTCCAGAGGCGGAAAGAAACACCAATGTTAACTCTATTACGTCTCCTTCTACTGAAGTTACCATGCTAACCAGCTAGCCTCGGCCTGTCTAATGAAGTTACCATTCTAACCAGCTAGCCTCGGCCTGTCTAATGAAGTTACCATGCTAACCAGCTAGCCTCGGCCTGTCTAATGAAGTTACCATGCTAACCAGCTAGCCTCGGCCTGTCTAATGAAGTTACCATGCTAACCAGCTAGCCTCGGCCTGTCTAATGAAGTTACCATGCTAACCAGCTAGCCCTGGCCCTGGAGGGGACATCAGAGATGATGATATCGTCAGGAAGTGAAGTCACACTGAATCATATCAACATGTGTTTAAGCAGATTGATTCCACTCTGTGGCATGAGACCTGAATTAGGTTTAACTTGGCTTGTGTGTGTCCTGTTCTTTGTTTTTATCTGATAAATATTATCTGTGTAAACTGTATGTTTCTCTGCGACTGCAGACATTTCTTCACAGTGCAGATCAGACGATCTCAGCCTCTTGAACCCTGCTCTCTGTCCTCAGACCACCCTTTAGGATAATACACCGCCTCTCCACCAGCGGCCTCCATCTCATTAACAGCTCCTCAGTCCCAATCGGCCCCGTCCTTTCTCTGTGGCGTTTGCCCTCGGTATTATCTCCGAGCTGAGAGCAGATCATCGCGGTGGAGCCTCCTTGATGAACAAACAGAGCTTGTTAAAAACCTCCTCGCTCCCAGCGGCTCCTTCACAAGTGTGAAAAGATCCCACAAGGATTCATTAGAGCTGCTGATGAACAGACTGTGGCTGTGGCCTGAGAGAGACCAGATTTTAGAAAGTCCCCTCGTCACTTCATCCTCACAGAGACCTCGGCGTAGGAAGACGTGTTAGAACAGCTGTTAGTTTCTTGGTCCTGAGTTTTAAAGCATCAAATCTTTGGCCATTTTAGACTCTTTTCAGGGACCCTGAGCATCGCTAAAAACAATAATAATTAAAAACATTTTCTAGGTTTTTGCGAACTTGTCCGTTAGAGACAAAGGACAAACAGCTACAGGTTCAAATAGCTTTATTTAAACAGGTTTAATACCCAGTATTCTTTATAAAGTCATGATGTTACACACCAGTACGGCAGGTGGCGTGCACCTTTAATGTTGGTGATCCTCCACGCCAGTGAAACCAAAGAAGAAGAACATTAGCTAACTTCATGGCAGAGACTTAAAACACAAGTAAATTGAAAGGTTATTAAATAAAATGTTCTGATGGAGAACGTTGAGCCAAAATGGCCGTTATTACCGTGTTCTCTTTATGGTTTAGTGAACTGCGTCAGGGGGAAGTCGGGGGACGCCTCCCTCAGAGGACGCGGTTTACGAAGGCGTGGCCCCCGCAAACACCAAACCGAGACGAGACGAGACGGTCTGGTCTACGGAGGAGCTTCTCTGTGCGTCACCAGCTCTTCTGGATGGAGATCGTTTTCAAACGAAAGCACAGTGGCGTGGACGTGGTCTTGAAGGATCTGACGTTTGGTGCCAGATCCCACAGGGACCCTCAGAGGTCTGTTGAGTCCATGTCAGAGCAGCGCACTGAGGAGTGGCAGGTCCTCGTTACGCAGGTGCTCCTAATGTTTAACAGTTTCCACCTGTGGCAGCAGCAGATCCTCAGGTGGAACTAACGACTCAGGGTCCTGGTGCTGCTGGGTCTCCTGTGATCAGTGACACAGAGTCTGGGGTTAGAAGTGATCCCAGCTCCTCCAGCAGGATTGACGCTCGGAGGGTTAATATCACCTCTGAGTCCGCTCACAAAAGCTTCCTGTGAGGCGTCAGCGAGACACAACAAAGAGCTCTTATCTCTGAACTGAAGAGGATTCTCTCCTTTCTCTCTGCGGGGTTTGTGTTTTCTGTCTCACACTCAGAGGTGACTGACCCGCTGGGAAAAGACGTGTCAGACGAGGTGCACAAACCCCCGGATTAGAGGAGAGAAGGGGGGACAGTCTGGGGTCTGGATCCAGATCACGGTCCACACAGAACCAGGAAGTTCTGATTCGAATGAACAGAAGTCAGAGAGGCTGGTTTTTATAAATGTGAGGTCAAACATTCATGTGAACGAAGTAGAAAAGTCTCCAGTAGGTGTTAAAAACAGATTTTACAGTTCCTTATTCCCTCTGTGAAAAGACAGAGAATAAACACTGACTTGTTTCTGCACAATGGGCCCATTTCAGAAAAAAGTTTAAACAAGAAGAGTAAATATATTGAATAAAAATGGGTAACTCTGTGTTTTCTTTGGCAAATTGGAGCAGCATGATTTTGTATCATGTCATATGTTTCTGTTCATCTTTGTTTTCTGTCTCTTGTGACTGAAACAATGAGATTTCAGGTTCAAGCAGCTGAAATGAGTTTCCTCCGTACGCTCGGGGTGACGAGTTCGGAGTCGAGCTGAGGTGGTTCAGGCGGTTAGGATCCTCCTGGGCGCCCGGGCACATCGAACTGGGAGGAGGCACCGGGGGAGGCCCAGAATTTGCTGGAGGGATTGTATATCTCACCTGGCCTGCGAACGCCTCAGGATTCCCCCAGGATGGATGGATGTTTGCTTTATGAAAACTCTGACAGTCGAAACGTTGCTCTAATAAAACCCTGAGAGTAAATCAGTGATTTTATCCTGCACCTGATCTGGTTTGATGTCCATTACAAACCCTCAGAACCTCTGCAGTTCAAACACACCAGCTCCGAGCTTTGACAGAAAACAAGATCTGACTCCAGCTGTGTCGCAAATCAAAGTCTGCATCCTTCAGAGGCTGAATTTGAAGACGGATTGTGTCACGACTGAACTGTCTCAGTTCCAAGGCTTCTTCTTTTCCTGGGCAACGAAGGACCTGACAGGTGGATCTGACAGGTGGATCTGACAGGTGGATCCTCTGTGGTCCAACAGAGCCTGAGGATTACACTTTACAACTGTTAAAACCAAGAGTCTAAAAACTTCAAGTTCTTGTTTAAGAAAGTTACGTGTTGTCAAGGTTGCTAGGCGACAGGAGCCACACATACTTTACTAAACGCTGCTTCTCTTCAGTTGAGGTCAGTTTAACTTTCTACCTTCAGTCACGGGAAACTTTCACACCATGAAACAACCAACTGTTTTTAAGTTGATGAAAACTTTTCACAGACACGAGCATGAAACAAAGTGTTGACACTTTAACGAAGCACAGGTGCAACTACGGCGCACAACAGATCAGCTGTTAGACTCAGTGTAGGTGCTCTGCGGAGGAATACGGTAGTTCAACGGCTGAGAAAATGTAGTCCCGAAGTGAAGGGTGAAAATATTCAAATTAAAATGTACAATTAAACTGATGTTAGCTGTTGTCAGTGGCCGGATTATAAAGTTTAACCAGGATTAGTTGATGTTTTCTTAGTGAATGTGTCACAGCAGTTGTTGTTGTTTTATTTATGGGGGGGGGGGTTGTTGGTCAGCTGACACGGGACAGAGGAAGAGATGTGGGTCTGAGCAGGAGGTGGGCGACCTGCGATGTCGGGGATTAAACCATTTAACAGACAGGACATTCATTCTTTGTTGGTGAGCGAGTCTGCAAACCTACATATGAGACAAAGACAGATTCATTAGCTCAGACTGTCAGACCCAGTTTACAACATAAACAATGCACCATTAAAACAACGTGCACACACACGCACACACACACACACACACACACACACACAATACTCGGACTTTATTACGTTGTGTTTGACTGATGGCAGGTGGATTTTTTTATTTTAATCTTCGTCCTTCTGTTTCTCTCACACCCTCCAACCAGCATCTTATATTCTTCTTCTTCCTCGTCTTCTTCTTCTGCTGTTCCAATAGCAGCGGCGTTCAGCAGGAATAATCCCGCTGATGACCTTGCTTTGTCACGCGAGGTCTCGGAGTGTGAGGTGGAGGAACAAAACAAAACGTGCAGAGAAAAAAAGAAAAAAAGGCTCACATTAAATCCAGCACACTGCTCGTCTATACTGTGACCTCTGACCTCTGCAGAGGGAGGGGGGGAGGGAGGGAGGGAGGGATGTTGAGTCGCTCCTTTTCTTCCCTCCTCCTTCATTTTGTTTTACGGCTCCACTCTTGTTTCGTTTCTATCAGCAATAACTTTACGTACTCAACAAACTGGTGTCTGAGGTCTGAGAACACAGACGTCACTAAAAAGACTTCTCAGTGTTTTTATTTGACTCATCCACTAAAACTGAGACAAACTTTTACTGACCATCTTTTCTCTCACAATGAAAACGAGACTAAATAAAAAAAATGCATCTTTGAGAACAAGAACAATGATGAAATGTACATCTTTCATCCCTGAAGTGATAAAGTAAATGAACAGATGAACCAACAAGTGTTTTAACGTAAAGTTTTATTCCTGAGCTGCAGAGTCACAGACTGAAACTCACAACAGCAACATCTGAAGTATCTGTTCGACCTGCTGCTCTGACGGTGCAGGACCAGGGACAGATTAACGGGACAGTTCGGGTTTCTTGACGTTGTGTGGGGTCGTCATATATATTGTGATCATTACCTGCAGTAGATTATGATGAGTGCGCTCCCAGTAAGGAAACCCGACCTGCAGAGCGTCAGAGTGATGTGTTGCTGTGGGCGGGGCCACGAGAGAGAAACATGATTTAGAGATTTTTTAAAACGTCCAACGAAAAACAAGCCAATATCTGTTTAAATGCACCTGAACAACCGTATTCTTACACACATGCGCTCCTGCAGGGCGGACTGTGTAACGCCGCCGGTCAGCTGAGTGAATCAGAAAGCGGCGTCGTGCTGTGCGTAGGGATACAGTAGTTGTGCTGTTTTCACGAGAAGATAAAGATGAAAATCTTCTACATGAAGCTTCATTTAAACAGATGTTGGATTGTTTCGGTGGGTGTTGTTAAAAGAAAAACAGGTGTTTTTCTAGTGGCTCCGCCCACAGCGACACGTCACTCTGACTGTTTCCTAACTGGGCGCACGCTCATCATGATCTACTGCAGGTAATGTACCGACTGTATATGACGACCTCACACACTCCCACGTCACAAAAACACAACTGTCCCTTTAAAGACAACTGAGCAGTCGGCGCAGGCTGAACGTGCGTTCTTCTGGTGTCGGAATAATCAGGAACATTTATTTCCAACTGGGAAAATTCACTTGAACACACGACTTGCTGAGTTGTGACGTCATATACGAACGTTCGGTTGACGGCGATTAATGGTGCAAATTCACATTCACACATTCTGCAAACTGTGTTTGTAATATGAAGCGTAAAACCAGGTCCACTGAAGAAGCCTGTAAGACTTGGTCAAAAGCTCCAGAGAAAGAGAAGCTGATAGTTGGAGCCAATCAAAAACCAGGATTTGATGTTGCTGTGGCAAAAAAGCTGATTATTTTAACACACACACACACGCACACACACACACACACACACACACACACACACTTGTTAATATCGTGCAGTGTGTGAGTGTCTCCTCTCTCTCTCTCTCCAGTCTTAATTGCCTCGGTCGACCACTCCGTCTCTCTGCAGATGTCTCGCTCCTTAATTTGCGTACAGAGCAACAATCAGCCCCATCTGTCCCCGTTTTTACTTTCCTCCTCCTCCCCCTGAAAAATCACCTCTGTGCCCCCCCCACCACTAAATCTCCTTAGTAAGTCCACCACGCTCTCCTTCACACACACACACACACACACACACACACACACACACACACACA
Source organism: Seriola dumerili (assembly GCF_002260705.1). Lineage (NCBI taxonomy): Eukaryota > Metazoa > Chordata > Actinopteri > Carangiformes > Carangidae > Seriola > Seriola dumerili. The sequence continues at coordinate 3,992 of NW_019174799.1, read as the reverse complement.
CACACTCCTCCCATACAGAACCTTGTCAGTGGCGTGGGGATTGAAAGCCAATCAAAAAGCTATAGAAGAGTGCTTTGGTGTGCAGTGACACAATCGGGGGGCCGGTGGGGGCCGGTGGGGGCCGGTTGGGTTGGGTTGTGTGGTTGGGGATCTGTGAGAGTGGGCAGAGGCAGGGGCCCCCCCACCAGCTCTGTGTTTGTGGGCTGCAGGGTCCTGTCAGCCGCTGTGAAAGAGGCTCAGAGAAACGGGGACAGATGGGAGGACTTAGAGGGAGGAATAATCACTGCATCGTCCTCCTCCGTCCGTCCGTCCGTCCACACAGGCAGGACGGTGGACACAGGACGGTGGACACAGGACGGTGGACACAGGACGGTGATGCATCAGCTTTGTTTCCAAAACAAAATGCGAAGTGATTCTTCATCCTGCAGAAGGTTTTACAGTCATCGAAACATGAGGAAGGTTTAATGCTGTGAGCTCTGAACCTTCGGCTGTTTCTTATTTCCTTCACACGTGTGTCACGTCATCTCACGTCCAGGAACAAGAAATTGAATCTATTGATTTCAGGTTCCTGGACTTCAATCGTCCATGTTCCTCGAGACACTCATAAACGTATTTATTTATGAATGAATGACGGCAGGTAGGACAGGTAGGGGTGGATGTTTGGGTGTAGAAATGACGTTCACATCCGGAGTTGCGTCTGTGGTCCAGTCAACAGCAGTTCTTTGGTTCAGGTCAGTGAAATGGAGGTTCAGGTGTGGCGCTGCGGAGCCACCTGAACGACGCTCCTCCACTTGTTTTCTCCGAGTCATGAAGTAAAAATCTGCAGTTCAAATAATCAGGTTGAAGTTTATCTACATTTTTATTCAGTTGAAGTTGAGTCTGTTCTGTGGAGAGCTGATGTTAAAACAATGAGATGGTCAGAGTTGTCAGTCAAGAAAACATTCCACCTTAAAAGATGGAGGTAGCTGCCGGTGGCTCAGTGAATTAAATCGTTAGTAAAAAATAAAACATTCATTCATCCTTCAGTCTCTGACAGTTTCTTTATCTGTGATGTATTTACACAGAAACATGACAGAGTCCGTCTGTCGCGCCTCCACAGAGAGCTAGCTTAGCCTAGCCTGTTAGCCTAGCCTGTTAGCCTAGCTTGATCTCTGCCTGCACTGCAGCGTCTCCTCTGAACGGACGTTTCCAATGTGGCTTCATTTGCTCGACATGAGTCAGTAAATTAATGTAAAATTGTCACCGTAGCAACAGTGGTTACATCACCTTAGGAACGAGTCGCAACTTAACGGTGCGCGTCATAGGTACGTAAACAAACTGCACAACGCCTCTGGGTTCAGGTTCGATGTACATAAACAGGTTGTGACTGAATGAAACCAGACCAGGATCTGAAACCTGATCCTGATCCTGGATCTGTGAGAGTCCGAACAGAACCAGAAAAAAAACTGTATGTCATGAAACATAATTGACAATTCATGTGCGTATACAAAAATTCAATAATTACATTTCATGCGCCTGGACGTGAACTGACGTCAGACCTGGTTGAACATTTTACATGTTGTGGGAAAAATCTATTAATCTTCTACCACAGCGGTTCCCAACCTGTGGCTGCGACCCACTGTCGGGCCGTGGAAGTGTTACATGTGGGCCGACAAATCATTTTCAAAATAGAACGATTATGTGAAAAAACTGTCATTATGATAATGAGGCGTCTGCGTCGCTCGCCGTTTAGAGGATTCATCGGAGGCCGATTACGTCACAGCGGCGAGACGAGACTGTCCCGTTATGAAGACGGGAAATGCGTCTTTCTTTTCCTGGAGAACGAAGGCTCCGGCAGGTGGCTCCTTCATGGTCCGTCATATCCCACGATTCATTGCAGCGGCAGTGATGAAAATAATATGTCAGCAAACAGCACTGACTTAGTTTGTCGTCAAGGTCGTCAACACGTTAAAATGACGGTTTTCAGTGTCTTACGTTTTTCTCTTTTCATACAGCTCGACTCGCGGTTTCCTGCTGCTTCTGTTTCTGTGACGGCTCCGGATGAATTGAGAGACGATGAAGACAAAAACTAAAGAAAGTATTAAGATCATCTGACCACGTGACGGGAGGAGGGTAAGGGCGGGAACAGCTGGAGACGCAAAGAGAAAACCCTCCGTGGACTAGACGGTCTCATTCGGTTCTTCCTTCGTGGTCTACGAAGGGACACACCTTCGTTCTCCGAGGGATGCGGCTCCTGAATTGTGACACAGCTGATGAAACTCGTGTCTAAACGACCGACGGCGCTCGGCAGAGTGACGTCAGCTGATCAGGAGAACATTCCTGCAGGTTGGGGATGATTGATGCTCCTGTGCGAACATGTAAATCAGGTCAGCCGGAGCAGGGCTGATGGGGTGATTGATGGCGTCTTTAACAGAGAACACAATCCCAGATGAGTCCCTCAGACTGGAGTGGTGCTTCTCTTGTGGAGCCTCTATCTGTGTTTTTACGCCTTTGTCCTCGCGCTCCCAAAGTGAACCATTGAGACGAGTGAGTCCTGTGTTCTCCTGCAGCCGCCTTTGTCAACCTCACAATGACCATTCAGCTCTGTTGGTGGTAGAGCGGCTTTTTATCTCACACTCCAAACATCGCAGCAGTGGAGCGTGAGGCCGGAGGAGATCCTCCACAAAAACACACGAGAGCACGAAGACACGGCGGCTGCACACGCCGGAGACACGAGCGTGAACGCGAGGTTTCACACACGACGGAAAAATCACCTGTTGAACTGGAAAATACAGGAAATAATTTTAAAGATTTACATTTCTGCAGAGAAATTCTGATCCTACAACTAAACCTAAAAATATATGAATGAATTTGTTTTGTATAGACGTAAGATGAGATGAACCTTTATTGATCCCCCGTACAGGAAATTCAAATTTGACACAGCAACACAAAAGAAAAGCAGCAACAAGGGGAAAATATAATGAGAAATAAAATAAGATTAGAAATAGAATCTAAAAAAATATAATAAATTAGAAATACTATATTCAATTATACACAATGAGATGTAGGTTGTTCTGTACAATAAATAATTAAAATAAATAAAGTGGTTGTTACATGAGCAGTATGAAAATAAAAAATAAAAATTTATTTCACTTACACATTTAAATTTTAAATTCGATTCACTATATTCGTTTAGTAAGACTATTAAAATAAATATACTAATAAAAGATGGTTCTGTTTTTTTGTTTTAATTCATTAAAAATATAAACGTGCAGATTTTTTATTGTCTATTCAAACTTGAATCTTGAGTTAAAATGATAAATCACTGGTTTTTAAATGATTTCATTAACGAACATGAGAAAAGTTACAAACTCCTGCAAGTTTTGACTTTGTTTTACTTTTATAGAAAAGGACAAATTTATATTTTTACTTTTTAAAAAGTTGTAGTGAGATTAAAAATGAGTGAAAATCACTTCCTGCATGTTTGTCCTGAAAATTTTATTAAGATTTTTGTCAATCTGAAAAATGTTTTTCACTCGTGAATTTTTTTGTGCAGTTTCAATCAATCAATCAATCAATCAATCAATCAATCAATCAATCAATCAATCAATCAATCAATCAATCAATCAGAATGCTTTATTGATTCCCCAGGGGGAAATGGAAATTTAACAGCAAAGAATAGAGAATAAAAACTAAGATTATAAAGATAAACATAAAATGTAAATATATATCCTTAAATAAATGATATATAAAGACTCGTATATGAGGAAGAGGTGATAGTTGAAATATACAATATAAATATCAGTGCAGCAGCAGATGGTGTAACCCTACAGCTGTAAAGTGCAGTAGAAGTAAAGTAGAATAACAGAGAGTAGAAGTATTACTGTCGCCTCCTCTCCTCCTATCCTCCTCTCCTCCTCTCCTCGCCTCCTCTCCTCTCCTCCTCTCCTCCTCGCCTCCTCTCCTCCTCTCCTCTCCTCTCCTATCCTCTCCTCCTCTCCTCCTCTCCTCTC
>NW_019174798.1:4720-14776 GCF_002260705.1 Seriola dumerili | reverse complement strand
ACAAAAAGACACAGCAGCAGCATCTGTATCACTATTACAAACGTTTTCATCCGACTGTAGATCAAACATTTACATTTTCTGTTCTTTGTATTTTTCAGGAGCAACAGACATAAAGACAATGAAGCTATAGGAACATCGGTGGCTCAGGTGGTAGAGAGTGTACCACATAGGCTTAGTCCTCACCACAGCGGCCATGGGACTGAGTCTGACCTGTGGCCCTTTGCTTTATGTCACACAGCCCCCCCCCCCCAACCTGACTTTCCTATCTATCGCTCACTGTGCTGTCAGAATAAAGGGAAAAATGCCCCCGAAAAATTACCGTAAAAAAGAGAACACGAACACATACACATTGGCACAGATGTGCAGTTAGATACAGCTGTGAAGTAAAAAACAGCCTTTATGACACGTGAAACAATCTTTTGTTCTTCACCTCCTTGTCTTTCATTGCGTCTTCTCCAGATGAGGAATCCAGCGGTGCAGACTGCCAGGACGAGCAGCAGTCCAACAACAACTCCAATGACAGCAGCAGAGGGGAACTCTGAAGAACCAGGAACCACATCAGGACATTCACACTGTTTATCTGACTGTTATGGCTGCTCTTGTATTCCAACAAACCCAAAACATGATTCAAAAAGTTTAAAAATAAAAGAGCAGTCTGTGAGGAGGAGGGCTACGACTCACTAAAACAAAATAAGCATGCACAGAGATGGCTTCAACTAAAAACTTGGTTTTTATTTCCATAAAAAAAAGATCTCCGGTTGACTTTCAGTATATAAACAAATAAATAAACAAATAAAGAAACTAAGGTTGACTTTAGAGTCTTTACTGTTAGCGTATTTAGCGGTCGAAAAACTGTATCATCTCCTCCCATGCCTCACTCAATCCATCAAGCGAAGAACACAAAGAAACCAGCTGTGGTCCCTCTGTAATCATGGGCGGCAAGGAGGAGGAGGATCCTAATCAACAATCCATTACAATAATAACAATAAATATTAATTCTTTCTTAATTCCTTTTCTTATTTTATCCATAGAAATTAATTTTCAACTTAATTTACAAATAATCCAAAAACAATTATTATGCTAAACCAATATTTAACTTAAGTCAATAGGCTCCAACACTGACTGTTGAACCACTGGAGGATCAGTATGAGTTTATGAACACAACTTCAGCTATTGGAGTGTTTGAAGAGGATCACAAGAATAAGACACAATGGATCAAGCAGTGGTGGGAGTTAGAACAGTCATGTTTTACTGGGATCTCACTTTGTTTTGTGATGTAACTCATGACTGTTTGATTATCAACATTACATTATAATCATTGACCTGCTAAAAAGTGAAGACATGTTATCTTTGATGGCTGTAATAGTCATTACAGTACAGTTACTAAAGAACAAGATGGCAGAGGGGGTTTGATGTTTTATCAAGTTGAATTACTCATCACGCCACATGCACCACGTAAAGGTAAAATGATCTGCATCAAATCTAAGTCGTGTTCAGCTCAGAATCAACGTTCAGTGGCAGAAAGAAAGAAAGTCCAACAAGCAAAATGTTGCAGCACTTGATTAGAAAACACGTCAATATTAAACTTGCTAAAAAAGAGTTTTGTTCCATCACAGATGGTGACGATCAAAGCAAATCAGTTTTGGAGCAGCTGTAAAGTAAAGCAGGAAGTAATGAAGTGAGTGTCAGGCTGCACATCGGAGGAAGTGCTGCTCCTTACACTGAGATAACCTCTGACCTTTACTAATAACAGGTAATGATTTATATGACATGTATAAACTGATGCAAAAGGAAATAAACAAATCATGGGATTGCATTCCTCATTGAATAATAAAGTAAAGTCTCAGTCTTTAGACGTCAGTGAGAAGTAATGGATTATTTGTTGCAGTAACAGTTGACCTGGACGACAGAAACTAAAATGACAACAGACACACAGAGACACACAGAGACATACAGAGACACACAGAGACACACAGAGACACACACAGAGACATACAGAGACACAGAGACACACAGAGACACACAGTAACACAGAGACACACAGAGACACACAGAGACACAAAGAGATACACAGAGACACAGAGACACACAGAGACACAGAGACACACAGAGACACACAGAGACACAGAGACACACAGAGACATACAGAGACACACAGAGACACAAAGAGATACACAGAGACACAGAGACACAGAGAGACACAGAGACACACAGAGACACACAGACACACACAGAGACACAGACAGAGACACAGAGACACACACAGAGACACACAGAGACATACAGAGACATACAGAGACACACACAGAGACACAGACAGAGACACAGAGACACACACAGAGACACACAGAGACATACAGAGACACACAGAGACACACAGAGACACACAGAGACATACAGAGACACACAGAGACACAGAGAAACACAGAGACACACAGACACACACAGAGACACAAAGAGATACACAGAGACATACAGAGACATACAGAGACACACAGAGACACACAATACCCTCCATCACAACAAGACAAAATATAAATCAGATGAAAGTAAACTAAATGTGTTTCCTACCTCCATCACCTCTGACTCCAGGTTTGCCCCAGTTAGTCTCAACTGCTGTTTTGTCCAGTTTGATGACGATGTCCTCCTTCACTCCAGAGAGCTGAAACACACAGTCGTACCTCCTCCAGTCTTCAGGTGTGACTGATGAAATGTTCAGGTCAACTCTCATCTGGAAGGTTTCATCATGGTTGGGGAGGATCTCTCCTTGGTCCACGTCCTCATGAAGCTCCTCTCCATCTTTCCTCCAGAACATCACAGCTCTGTGAGGGAAGAAACCTGTAGCGTGGCAGCTGACTGGAGAGGAGGGAGTCTTCTGGAGGAGAGACACTGAGGGAAGCTCTGGAGGGAGAAATGTTTTTATTGTTACTGTTGGTTAGAAACAGAGGAAACATGTGAAGACTGTTGTTCATGAAACTTCATCAGATCATGTGATTGTACCTGTTCTCAGCAGAGAGCTCCTCCCATAGTCCACATACTTCTTCAGCCACTCAGGACAGATCTGGTTCAGGTACTGCTCTTTCTGTGCGATCACAGCTTTGTTATTGTCCCACTTGAGTTTGGTGATGAGAGCCTGTGGTGTTGGAGCGATCCATGTCTTTGTCTTTAGGTCAAACACTATGAAATCTTCTCCATCATAACCATCCTGCATAAAACCATTAACCTCTCCAGTCTCATCGTCCCACTCACAGCCGTACATCTTCTGAGCAACGTGGACTCCTGAGACAGAGACAGATATTGTTGTAAACAGACTGAGATCAGCACAGTCAGTCATTAACAGCTGATTTCACATCTTTACCACAGAGACACACTGATCCACACACACACCAACACACTTACAGCCAGTCACCATCTGAGCCATCTGTGTTTACTCCTTATAGAGAGAGACGGAGAAGCAGAGGCTGCTGGGAAACTGGGAAACACACACACACACACACTTCCTGTTAGGTCTGACGTCACACTTTAGTCCACGTTGTTTTTCACCACTCTGTGACCCAATATTACTGTCTATAAAGGCGACGTTCAAACCATGTGGCTGCATCACTGAGGCCTGACAACATATGGGAATGTGTTTTACTAAAGTTTCTCTGATGCTGTGCACAGGTGGATTATCTACATGCGCACAGAAGACGAACAGTGTGGCTGCTGGTGATTCTGTGGAGAGGCGTGGAGTGTGAGTTTGTCATTTGTTAGATAACAGGTGTCATATATTTCATTTTTACTGTGTAAGCGGGACCTGTAGCCTCATCTGTGCTGCTCACGGCTGTGTGTGTTATGTGTGTTATTGTGGTGTGGTTTTGTGCTTCTTGTGTGTGTGTGTGTGTGTTGTGTGTGATTTGTGTGTGTGTGTGTTTAAATATCCAGCTCGGTTCATCCAATCACAGTTCTGATTAAAACCTGACTCACGTTGTGAAAGAAAATCACTACACACTCATTGTGTTTGGAAAACATTTTCAACCACCACTCCTTCTAAAGTGTGTATAGAGTCTGGAAAACCATCAGTGGATTGATCCATCAGCTGATCAGCAGAAATTAAACTGACAAAATAGTGATGATCAGATAATCCTGTTTCATCAGGGCTAAAAACATGTCAGATGTTTTTCAGGCTCATGTTTTCACAAATATTTAGAATGAAGTTTGTCTCTTTGTTTGTTTAGAGTTTAGAAATGAAACACTGTTCAGTGTTGGTCGATAAAAGGAAGGATATGGAGTTTCTCCTCCGTCTCTGAACTTGTGGAACATTTTCACTCCTGTGTCTGGATGACTTGTTTAAAGTAGAACAACAGATGAGATTTATTTGTTACTGCACTTGACCACGCTGTGTCACCAGATAATTCATATATAGGAAGAATTTACACGTTTAGATCTTAGTATTACTTACTTAAGCAAGTGTCTATGGCGAATACATTTATTAGTGCTGAAAAAATGGATATCAGTTCATTGAATTATTTGATCAACAGATTAATCGTTCAAACAATTTCTGATCATCAAAATAATTCATTGAAGTCTTTTATCTGCAGCAGAAAAGACAAAAAAGGTGTTTGTTGTGTTTATTTTATGTGGTGTGTGTGTGTGTGTGTGTGGTGTGTGTGTGTGATGTGTGTGGTGTGTGTGTGTGTGTGTGTGTGTGTGTGTGTGTTGGTAAAGAGAGGATGTGGACTTGGTTTGTGTTGGGATCTGACTCAGTTTCCCAGCAGTCTCTGCCTCTCTGTCTCTCTCTATAAGGAGTAAACACAGATGGCTCAGATGGTGACTGGCTGTAAGTGTGTTGGTGTGTGTGTGGATCAGTGATGTTCTGTGGTAAAGATGTGAAATCAGCGGTTAATGACTGACTTGCTGCTGGATCTCAGTCTGTTTTACAACAATATCTGCTCTGTTCAGAGTCCACATTGTCCAGAACATGTACGGCTGTGAGTGGACGATAGGACTGGAGAGGTAAATGGGATGCAGTAGGTTATGATGGAGAAATATTTCATAGCATTTGATCTAAAGACAAAGACATGATCGCTCCAACACCACAGGCTGTCATCACCAAACCACAAGTCTGGACAATAACAAAGCTAAGATCGCACAGACAGAGCAGTACCTACCCAGATCTGTCCTGACGTGGCTGAAGAAGTATTCATGGAAGACTCTCTCTGCTAGAACTAGAACGAGCATCTCTGATGATAGTTTCTCAGAACTCTCAGAACACCCGTAGTAACCCACATCAACTACATTGCCCATGCAGGTCTACACACGTATCTGATACAAATGTCTTCACTGTAACTCATCGTCCCGCGAGTGATATCAATAAATACAACAGAAGACTACATTCCACCGATCACCTGCAATGTGTCAGTTTACGTCACTTTCAACTTCTCTCTTCTCTCACCTCATCCTCTTCCTTTCCACATTCTTCTGTCATCCTACTTAATATATTATCCATTTTCTTCCTCTCTGCTCAGTGTCTCTGTTCACTCTGTCTTTCCATCACTGTCTCTCTCACCCCGCTCTTTCTACCTCTCTCTCTCTCCTCCTCAAATTCTTTCATCTGTCTTTTTCCTCTGTCCCACCATCACCTTTTTTAAAATTACATTTGGCATATATATTAAAATGTGTAACAAAAAGTATCAAACACATCCCATCAAACAGGAACGGTAATGTTAGTATGCAGAAAATTATATAGAAACTACAAGTTGTTTTCTGTTTCTCCCCCAGAGCTTCCCTCAGTGTCTCTCCTCCAGAAGACTCCCTCCTCTCCAGTCAGCTGCCACGCTACAGGTTTCTTCCCTCACAGAGCTGTGATGTTCTGGAGGAAAGATGGAGAGGAGCTTCATGAGGACGTAGAGACCAAGGAGAGGATCCTTCCCAAACCATGATGATAACCTCCAGATGAAGTCTTGATACTTTCATCAGTCAACAAAACTCTGAGACTGAGGAGGTACGACTTGTGTGGTTCAGCTCTTGGAAGAGTGAAGGAGGACTAATCGTCACCAAACTGGACAAAGCAGAGATCAGGACCCAACTGGTGGGAAATATTGGATTAAGAAAGGATGAATGGTGGTTGTCAAACAGATTCTAAACTCAACATTTCAGGCTAAAGCTGGAATCAGGACACTTAACAGAGATGGGAAACACATGTAGTTTATTTCAACCTGATTTTCTGCACATGCGTTTTGTGTTTGGTTGTCTGATGCGACACTTGTCTCTTTTTTAGTTTGGTGGTTTGTTTTAACATCTCTTGACCTTTACAATTTGCCACAGGATCATTGCAATTAAGCAGCTGCTTTGAGTTATTGTTATATGAATAATTGTATGCAATGAGACTTGATGATGAAGGATTGAAATCAGCAACAAACAATATTGAATATCACAAGTAATTTACTGGCATATGCAATTTTTTTCATAATAATTGAGAAGGAAGCAAAATAACCAATTAATAAATTAAACAAAATACATATATGATATTATCATACATCGCAAATTTTGGCTGGACTGGACTAGATACTGAAGATTGCAGATATGGTCCAAGCCCTTAGTTTGTGATTCATCACTATGGATTATGGGGACTCTCTGTAATTCAAAAAAACTTCAAGTTTATCGAAAGTGGTATCTGCTTATTTTATTGTAAGAGCTGAAATTAATGCAAATCCCAGTTTTGATGAACTGTTGTATTTATATATGTTTGTCCTTTGTAAACACATCAACATAATGTTTTTGCACACATAGGAGTGCTAACTTTAATACTCAGCACATTGAGAATTGTTTGTGAGCATGCTTTTGGTTCCTAGTTAAACTAGAAACTGTTTGGTCAAAAATGAAATGGAGTGGAACTTTCACTCTTTGCTTTCTGTTCCGTCATTCCTTCGCCAAACTCCCAAAACCACACTTTTTATTACTTAAAACTGGCTACTTGCCAAACACTTACTAAAAAGAACATATGGCGTGCCACTGTCAGCAAAGGGACGGTATCATGAGTTCTACATTATAAATAAAGAAGTTAAGAAAATGATGCAATTTTAGTGTTTTGGAATAACCTGTCTCAAAGGCTGAGGGTAAAGCTGGACCCAAAATGCAGCAACAGCATGAAGACGTGTGCCATAAGGATTTATTCATAACAAAAGAGCTTCACAACGCTGGGGAATGCACAGGGAAAAACACAAGAACTTAAACAGGAGACATGAACCGTTAATGAGGACAAACCCAGAAATCAACAGAAAAACCGACACAGCAAAGGGGAGCACAAAAGTACTATATAACCAACTGGAGGCCGTGTGTGATTGAACAACAGGTGACAACACCATTAGGGTCGGGGCAGACAATCACCACACAGAAATACAGGACCAAGATAGGAAGCAAAACACTGTAACTACACAAGGAAACAGATTACACTAAACTAAAACAGCAAGTTTGAAAAAAGCTCTAAACATCAAACCTATCCCAACAATGTCCATCGTCCATGTCTGCTCATGTAAAGCAAACCATCGACCCGAACGCAAGTTTCTATATAAGTGAACAAGCCTCGCGACTTTCTGTGAAAACAAACAAATCTACGAATAACACATGAACATATATCTACAGTAAAGTTATATTTATTTGTGTCCGAATTAAAATCTTAAAATGTGCAAAGGAAATACTAAAACTGGCTAATGAGACTTAATTCTAATCTATAAAGCGTTATATTCATAGGCAGCTCGTACCTCCACACAGGACGCGCCTTTGTTTTAATACTATTAATATTAAATATCAAATATTTAAACTTCATATACCACTGTCATGACAGTATTAAAAAAAAAAAAACAAAGTTTTCTAATAGTCATTGCATACCATTTAATTCATAAAAGTTGATGTTAGTGACAGAGAGTGCTGTGAGCTGTGTAAGGTACATCAGGTATCAGATATAAGTAACAAAATCCTATTATTGCACATTCTTAACACATGTTTTGTCCCTTGTTTGTATTTTATGATTTCTGTAAACTGTCTTCGTGTAGAGGTATCTATTGATGTGTGTCGGATCATATCAGTGTGTGTTGTGTGTGTTGTGTGGTGTGTGTGCTGTGTGTGTGTGTGTTGATGTGTGTGTGTGGTATACATACACCTCGAATTCATCTACCAGATCAGCTCCGACTTAAGACATTTTTGATAGACTTTATTTCTGTGCTCCTCTTCTGTCACGTTGTATCTCCAGGTTGAGATCACGTTTTATTTCAACCTTGTTTGTATTGTCTAACAGCAAAGCTTGAGTTTCACCGATACTATTTACGTTTGTTAATATATGACAGCGACTCTTTTTTTGGGGGTAAAACTACTTGGATACCCAACTTTAGACTGAAGTTTCTTAGATGAAATGATCTTATTTATCCTTCTTGACAAATATACCTGAACTCAATGATTGATCTGGTACGGAAGACGATATAGGGCCACATGTGGAAAAAAAACTAAACAAACTTAGAATAATCAACTCCAAAACAATTCACACGTGACCTCTGACTTTCCTTTTTAGAAATTCTGACATTCTAATCTCAGAATTCTGAGAAAAAAAGTCAAATTGTAAATTCCTAAACCTCCTCTGTAGATTTGTGCTGCTAAATCTTGGCATAAAACTTGGAGAAGCGCCTTGTTGTTAGATTATCAGCTCTTATTACTCAATACTTACTCACCAACATGCAGATTTCCACCATGAGTTCGTTGAAAACACTGTTGACCACGTTATGGTTCTATCTACAGGCCCATATGTTTGAAGAAACTTTGTGTGCTGCTCATTCTCACACCAGAACTTTCTTTAAAGGGCCTAATTTAAAAATAATAATGAGAGGAATGTTTCCTCTGTTATTTTTATAACCCAGTGTTCCAAATCAATTTTTTTAAAAATTAGCTCAATTAATAATTGCTAATATTGAGTCCCTGTAAATACATAAGTGACATTCCAAGGTAAAGTTACTGGAAAGAAGCTTAAAAGCACATGATTACAATAGAAGCAGGGTTTAATTTAAAACAGTATTTTGCACTGGAAAAAGCATATTATTTTCTTTATTGTAACAAAACAATTAGAATTAATCTTTAACACACTTCGGTGGCAAGTATTTTATCATTATATTTGGCTCCTATTTAATATAACTTATGCATGAGGGCTTCTCGGTGCAGCTTACGGTGACTTGTCTCGTCACTTTCCGTTCTTTACTCTTCTGATTACATTGATAGCGCGTTTTAGAATTCTTCACAGGAGGAGCTTGCGTTTCTTATTAAAACTAGTGAACAAGGTTTGGATGCAGCCAAACATGAAATCGATATTAATCAGTATCTTTTAAAAAAAAACAAAATTAGTACTTTTTAGGTTAAATATAAGATTGCTTTAAGTTGCAGAAATATTAGCTTTACCGAGAGGCTTAACTTAACAGAAAACCGTTTCTGCTGCAGTGACTCTCACTCCCTGCACTTTCTCCACAACTGGCGTGTTGAGACCAATAATTGGCTGGGGTTTGTCGGCGTACGATGGTTGATGGAGTTGAGGTATTTACTGCGACATCAACATCAGTCGAGCTGAACCCAACAGACTGGAGACAAAAAGCCCTGGAGCATGATCCAAACCACATGTACTGGTTCAACCGATTGAGTGTTCACCTGTGTCTCACCCTCCTTACAACGCCAATGAATTGATAGACTCTGATTGCAAGAGGTTCGAACCAAACTGAGGTATATTTACTGTAGGTCTCACTTTTTCCTGCTGAATTATTTCTTCAATCTAGTTTGATACACAGTCAAACCAGATGTAGACCCGCTGTCATGAACACAAAGCGCCGCACAACACACCACACACACACACACAGCCAGAGGTCTTGCTCACTGTTCAGCGTTCTTTAAATGTTGTAATGTTTGTTAAAAGAATACAATGACATATTATACTACAGTGTATGTAAAACATATGATCTGTTTCTCGTGCTCAGGTGTCCACATTTACCAGAGGATATGTGCTTGGCTGTGAATTGGACGATGAGACTGAAAAATGTTAATGGT
>NW_019174798.1:0-4695 GCF_002260705.1 Seriola dumerili | reverse complement strand
CATTCATTCAGCTGCTCGCTCCTGTTCATTTGTGCGCTGCTTGGTTTGTAACTCTCTTGTTAAATGTAAAGTTTTCCCTGTGAGGTCGGTGTTGGGGACATTGGGCCGAGTCGGTGAGCTGACGTCACACTTCCTGTTAGCTCTGACGTCACACTGACGTCGGCGTTGTTTTCCACCACTCTGTGTGTTTTTATTGTTCATGGTGTTTAAAGTATTACATAAGCAGAGCCACGAATGAGCTCAAATGAAGCCTGAAGAAGAAGAAGCAGCGAGCAGCTCTTGGTGAAGCTAGCGCAGCCATCTGGCTCAGGACCGTGTGATGGAGGTGGAGCTAAACTATGGAGGCATTTCTTCTGGACTCACAGTTTGACAGTGAGTTTAACTGAACTGAGCTGTTCAGTATTTCTCTTGTTGATTTGTTATCAGTTCAGTTAGTCACAGTGAGTCGAGCTAACGCTCACTGACGTTGCATTTAGCTGCTTTTCTCTTAACTAACAAGCTAACGTAGCTGAAGACTGTAGCTTGATGTGTCTGACCCAGTTACTGTCAGCTTGTCTTTAAATAACTTATGTCTTGGTTTCAAACGGGTTTATATTTCTCATAGTCAGGAGGAAACTGTTGCATTGAGTTAGTGGTTTTTCCTCCGGCCTCAGCATGTGTTGACTGTTAGCTGCTAAAACTCACACCTGTATATTATAAGAGTGTGAAGAGGACGTGTGTGTGTGGAGTAATGCTGGTTCACCCTCTCTTCAACCTCACCTGCTTCACATCAATTTCTTTTTTAATTAAACATCAATATAATAACGTTGGAGTCACTTGGATTGTCAAGAGACATCACTTCATTTTCCCCAAATGTTTACACTTTATTCTACATGTTGTTTCTTGTCAGTAAGTTAAATGGAGGTTTCTGAAGACGACCCTGGACCTCTGGATCATCAGCCTCTGGAGGACCACTGACCAGATCTGACCTCACCCAATATTACTGTCTATAAAGGCGACGTTCAAACCATGTGGCTGCATCACTGAGGCCTGACAACATATGGGAATGTGTTTTACTAAAGTTTCTCTGATGCTGTGCACAGGTGGATTATCTACATGCGCACAGAAGACGAACAGTGTGGCTGCTGGTGATTCTGTGGAGAGGCGTGGAGGGTGAGTTTGTCATTTGTTAGATAACAGGTGTCATATATTTCATTTTTACTGTGTAAGCGGGACCTGTAGCCTCATCTGTGCTGCTCACGGCGGCAACGCAAAACCTTCTGATGCAAAATGTGTTTGTCTTTACATTGGTTTCATTTTATCTGTGCGTTCAGAGACGCCGACTCTAACAGACGTTCACGTGTGGATCAGAATAATCAGTTAGATGGAGAAGGCAGGAGCAAGACTGGAGACCATGATGATGGTGAGTGATACTGATGCAGTGATTTGTATTATAGTCAGCTTTGTTTTAAAACACCTGTCCCACAGTAAGTGTGACTGATAGACACAATCGTTACTGTGTGTTTGTTTGTTTGTCTGTTTGTTTGTTTGTTTGTGTGTTTGTTTAAAAGTACAACACCATCCTGCAGGTTCTCACACTTGTAGCAGCTGTTACACTGTCAGATCTGCCATTTCACACCTGGTTTTATGGTACGTGTGTTATTTATTTTATGTTTGGATGATGTGTGACGGTTCCTTTCCTGTAGGATCACTGATATTTACTGTAACTAACTATCCTCATATGTGCTGAAGCTAAAACAGTCATCTCTCCCTCTCCTCCTCTCTCTCATCACACTCTTCCTCCATCTCTCTCTCTCTCTGTCGGTCAGGATGACCATCTTCTCTCTGAATAACACTGAGACCACGCCACAAGAAAGCAGCAGTTTTGTCTCTTTAAAGAAAAAATGAATTGTTGAATAATTCTAATACAAAAAAGTTATTATGAACCAATTCACTGTGGGAAGTTCAGTAGAGTTATTCTGATCTAATCTACTGGAAAGAAAGTGCAGCATCCAGTCTCCAGACTCAGTAATGTGATTCATTCAGGTGTATGAATGAAAAAAAATTTTTCATACCAAACAACTGAATCTGTGTCAATAAAATATAGATGAGTTTTGTAAAATTCTACAAAGTAAAAACAGAATTTCTCTTGGATATTTGATTGACAAAAACATTTGCCTCTGAGCTACTTTATTCTATATAAGGTGAAAGAAATTAAAGATTTTACACACACATATATATATATCCAGAGAACTCAGCTACAGATGTGTGTATGTTGATAGTTCCTACAACTTCTGCAGAAACACTGATGAAACCCTCATTCATCTACTTTCAGTTTGAAATAGGAATTATTCCTTTTATTATACTGACTTAAACTCTGATTAAAAAATACACACATAGCCTTGTTTGGTTATAATGACAAAAAATAACAACTGTACTTTCCCCCTTTTCAAATTAAAACAGACTGAAGTGGATTCAGCTCTCAAATCTCTTACTTTAACATATAATACAAAAGAGATTCTGAACCCATTCTAAAAATATATTTAAAAAAACACTGAGGACAAATGAAATGCTTTCCTCATGTGGGTGTGGCTTTTTCTCTTTTCTTAATTATTTAATTATTGATATTACTTTATTTGAAGCTGCTTGTAGACTGCCCTGTGAAACATGTTTTTAACATTACATGCTTCAAACATAGACATGAATAAATAAATAATGTTCAATAAAAGTTTTAATACTGTAGAACTTTACAGGAGAAATTAAAATAAAGGAGCGGTAGACTTATCAACAGACTGTTGTTTCTGTGTGTGTGTGTGTGTGTGTGTGTGTGTGTGTGTGTGTGTGTGTGAGAGAGAGAGAGAGAAAAGAGACTGTGTGTGAATGTTGATATCAATGTCACGAACATTTCTAAATGATTTTCCAGTGACTGTGAACTACTCACCTCCAGTTTGATTAAAGCGTTTCCTGACAATTTCAATGCTGGCTTTGAAGCTCTGCTCAGCACCAATGGAGGTCTGAGTCTGTCTCTCCCAGTACTCAGGTCCTTCACTCTTGGCCATCCAGTCCTGCTTGGGAATCACTTTCTTGATGTTACTGTCATAGTAATCCATCTGTAGCCCATCTAACATTCCCAGATTGACAAACTCTGGGAAGTTTGGAACTCCTGATGAGGCCGTGTAGAAGTACTGCAGCGAATGCGTCACTGTGGCAAAAGAAACACTGTCACCATTTTGAATAGCAGGTTACACCGAGGGAGTCAGCAAACTCCAAACACAAAGCTGCTGTGATGCTAAGACAAACTGAGCCTGGCTGAGGAAAATATGAGATAACATAGTAATTATTTCTTAATACATTTTCCATATTGTGATACAGATATCGGAAATTTATATTATAAAACTGATTTCAACCATATTGTCCAACTCTCTCTCTCGCTTCTCATTAGTTTCTAATGGTAAGTTCAAGAAAGTGCTGTATAAAATAATTCCTTTACTTTCCTTCATCTAATCAGAAAAGTCCAAAACAAAAACCTTTTTTTAGGTCTGTTAGGTCATCAGTAATTTGAATACAGATTAATCTAATAAAGAATCTAATGTTTCTTTTGCTACTCTCTATATAGGTCTACGTTACTTTTCATTATCTCCACATAATGTCAGATAATCAGAATTTCAGCCAAAGTGCAGCATTTTTCTCATAAATCCAATATTTCACTTGTAAGTTTTCACAGGACCAAACAGTTTCATACATTGATTTAATCTTAAAAATAAATATTTAATCATGGTTTTGAGCCTAAAGTTATTTAGCCCCAAAGCCCTAAAAGATAAAGTGAATCACTAACTAATAGTTGGGTTTCTAACATATTTCATAATCTTCGAAGTCTAAAGCGCACTTCAGATCTGTACACGCACGAAGGTCTAAAGATAAAGATAATTATCATTATCATATATAATTATACAATTAACCAAACGGGTCAACTCACCGGCCTCCGCGTCGTGTAATCCCCAAAGAATCAAACTGAGAGCAAGAAAAGCCTTCATCGTTTCCTGCAGCTTTGACAGACTCACTATAAAATACAAATATCAGACAGATACACTGAGCCTTCTCAACGAGTGTCACAGCGCGACTGAAAGCAACGTCTCAGGAACGTCTAATATCAGCCTCCATAAGAGCCAATAGGAATTTAGGAAGGACCCGGCGTCATGTAAATCTGGGTTAAACTTGCCCACGAAGGTTATTAACGAAAGTGAAAGTAGATTTGCCTGGTTTTAGCCTGTGTGGGAGGAAGGGCAGACAAACAGTGAAGTATTCTTGAGTTAAGGCCTCTCTGTGCGTCTCACACGCATTTCATTGATTCAGTAGTGTCGTACTCTTGTTCTTTTTGGATTTCATGATTGCCCTTGAATAACAAATAATATCTCTGATGAGAATATAAACAAGTCTGGTTTCACTGATGTTGCTTATTCCCAGAAGAACTGGAAAAATCAAGGTCTCTCTTGTGACAGAGAGGATTCAAATAAAAACTGATGTGTTTCTCAACTTTGTTCACATATGACAGGAGTATTAAACTGCCCAGACCTTGTATAATGTTTAATGTGATGTAATGCACAGAAATGTAGATGTTTTCTGGGAGGTCAGAGGTCACTGTGAGCTACAGATTTGTTCAGTTTGACGGACTGACTGGTTTTGTGTGACAGTTCTGATTAAAATGTCAACATCAAA
>NW_019174797.1:48428-51900 GCF_002260705.1 Seriola dumerili | reverse complement strand
TAGAAACACTGAAATAGTCAGATGAAATCTTTCTCTGATGTGTTTATTAGTGTGAATCCACTGAAAGCTCCTCACATTATACATTAAAGATGTAAAACTAAGATTCTCTCAAGCAAAAAGAAAAGTTTCTTTGTAGCAAATTTACAGTGTCTATCAGCTACTTCCCATGTGCACTCTCAGCAGGTAGTTACTGTAATACAGGCTTTAACAGTCTGCATTAAATTGATCAAGTGAATTTTTATAAGTTTTAGTCTTTTTAGTAACAAATCCACCAAACAAATCCCACTCATCACTGTCCCATGAGAACAACAAAAAACAGCTGAACCCACAGTCTTCTGGTTGATCATCTTTATCTACTATCTGTCTGATAAATTAATTTAATTCATTATTTCTGACAGTGGAAACTCTTTAAATCAAATCACCAGTCAAAATTTTTTATTCACTTTTCAGCATCAAGTTAACTCCAATACCTCTTCTAATAACTATTTTTACGCTTTTACAAAATATCAAAACATGTCAAATATTTTACTACTGACAGATATGTATATATGTATGCATAGAATCAACACATCAAGCATCAGTGTTGGTCTAACCGGAGCCAATAGAAGAGTCTGTTAAGTGTTATTATATCTGCAGAGTTAAAACATGTCTGGAAATCATCTTCACTTGATCTCACACTCAATGGTCCCTGCTTTTATAGTATCAGCATTAAAACATAATGTAAAATGTAAATTGAAAACAAGGATGTGGATCATTAATTTCTTAATGATATTATTATCATGAAAGACATGTCTGAATTTGTCATCATGGAAAACGTTAAAATCAACATTACAATAACATATATTATATTATATATTACATAATAATTTCCATATGTGGAAATATAACCATACCAGGAATGTTAAGTTTCTGTGAACCATGATTACAGTTTTTGTTTAGTGTGTTTTCAAATCAGGGACTACGCTTTATATATGATGTGAACTTTTCCCCTGAGAGAATTTATTTGCTGTGAAAACCTCCCACATCAGATTCACAATTAAATTCAAATGTCTGAGCAGAACATTTTTGTATTGCAGCGTTTTTCATTAATTTATTTTTGTATTTTTTATTCTTACTTACTGACGAAGTGACAGCAGGAGGGATCATGTAAATAATATAAAAACTGTGGTGTTCTGTGGCTGGTTTCGCAGGTTTGCATAAAAGACTTTTAGTGGCTGCAGATGTTTGAAGACAGAGAAACTGCCAAGGGAAAACAGCTGTGCAGGAACTGAAACTTATTTGTTTGTTTTGGTTTGTTGCTTTCGTTTCATGTTGACTATACAGATCAGAATAATAATAGAAATGTGACTAATCTAAAAGAAAGTTGTAGAGATTTTATTGTCTCAAACCATGAACATTATTTCCACACTTTTTTAGACATTTCTCTGAAAGTATAACATGACAGTGATCACTGTTATTATAATTTCACCAAAGATGAAAATCCTTTATAGATATCTATCTATCATATCTATATAAAGTATTAAGCTCCATACATCAAAATATCTGAAATCCATGTGACTTTGTTTTTAAATAGTAAAGTTAACTGGACTGTCGTCATTAATCTCCACTTGACAGATCACAACTGTATTCTCACAGAAGTGGTTTTAATGAAGCTCATGTATGTGATGGACAGACTGGCATTATCTTATTTTTCAATTGGTTTGAATTATGGAGCAAACTTAATCATTTTTATGAATTCTTTTCTCATGAAATGTAATTTTGATGTCCAGTCATACATCTAGTGTAGTCTAGTTTACAAGACCAGCAGGAGTATCAAGCTTTAGTTCAGTCCAGAGTTCAGGGTTTAAGTGAGTTAAGGTCAATGAGAACAACACATCTGACACTGACTGCCCTCTAGTGACTTATAAGAAACTGCAACATTATTTTTTACTCTCATTTTGTAACTCACTTTAGATTCCACATCATTTAGAGATATTATTGTGTCTCAATTTGTAGAAATGCACTTATTTGTATTGGTTTGTATCTATTTGTAGTGGTTTGATTTCAGCAACCAGACTGTTCTCTGTCTTTGACCATTTTATTAAAAACTAGAATTTCCACCGCGGTTGTCTGCCTCTGCCACTCAGATCAGTTTCAGATTACATTCCTGTTTATCCAGAATCATATTAAATATTTACCATTTGTGTAAAATTGTCATAATTGCTGTGTGAAATCTTGAGTAATGGCTAAAAAGTGTTTTCTGAGGACACTTGAACCATGATTACAGTTTTTGTTTAGTGTGTTTTCAAATCAGGGACTACGCTTTAATATATGATGTGAACTTTTCCCTTGAGAGATTTATTTGCTGTGAAAACCTCCACATCAGATTCACAATTAAATTCAAATGTCTGAGCAGAACATTTTTGTATTGCAGCGTTTTTCATTAATTTATTTTTTGTATTTTTTATTCTTACTTACTGACGAAGTGACAGCAGGAGGGATCATGTAAATAATATAAAAAAACGTGGGTGTTCTGTGGCTGGTTTCGCAGGTTTGCATAAAAGACTTTTAGTGGCTGCAGATGTTTGAAGACAGAGAAACTGCCAAGGGAAAACAGCTGTGCAGGAACTGAAACTTATTTGTTTGTTTTGGTTTGTTGCTTTCGTTTCATGTTGACTATACAGATCAGAATAATAATAGAAATGTGACTAATCTAAAAGAAAGTTGTAGAGATTTTATTGTCTCAAACCATGAACATATTTTTCCACACTTTTTTAGACATTTCTCTGAAAGTATAACATGACAGTGATCACTGTTATTATAATTTCACCAAAGATGAAAATCCTTTATAGATATCTATCTATCATAATCTATATAAAGTATTAAGCTCCATACATCAAAATATCTGAAATCCATGTGAACTTTTGTTTTAAATAGTAAAGTTAACTGGACTGTCGTCATTAATCTCCACTTGACAGATCACAACTGTATTCTCACAGAAGTGGTTTTAATGAAGCTCATGTATGTGATGACAAGACTGGCATTATCTTATTTTTTCAATTGGTTTGAATTATGGAGCAAACTTAATCATTTTTATGAATTCTTTTCTCATGAAATGTAATTTTGATGTCCAGTCATACATCTAGTGTAGTCTAGTTTACAAGACCAGCAGGAGTATCAAGCTTTAGTTCAGTCCAGAGTTCAGGGTTTAAGTGAGTTAAGGTCATGAAGAACAACACATCTGACACTGACTGCCCTCTAGTGACTTATAAGAAACTGCAACATTATTTTTTACTCTCATTTTGTAACTCACTTTAGATTCCACATCATTTAGAGATATTATTGTGTCTCAATTTGTAGAAATGCACTTATTTGTATTGGTTTGTATCTATTTGTAGTGGTTTGATTTCAGCAACCAGACTGTTCTCTGTCTTTGACCATTTTATTAAAAACTAGAATTTCCACCGCGGTTGTCTGCCTCTGCCACTCAAGA
>NW_019174797.1:41578-48403 GCF_002260705.1 Seriola dumerili | reverse complement strand
GTGACGGTTGACCTTTGATCTTTGACCACCAAAGTCTAATCATTTACCCTTGAGTCAAGTGAACATTTGTGCCAAATTTGAAGAAGTCCTTCAAGTGGTTACTGAGATATTGCGTTCACGTAGCGGACGACAGACAACCCGAAACAATATGCCTCCGGCTCTGGCTTGCCTGGTGTGAGGCATCAAATTGAATCTTTATTGTTTTTTATGTGTTTAATATTGAGCAATCATATATCTGAGAAACAGTTATATTTAAACAATATATATATATATAATAAAGTAAAACTTTGAATATGAAATAACTAATAATTATATGAAACTAAAATATACAATATTATACATGATATACAGTATATATAGATAATATGGTTGTCATGATTAAGCTCTGTCAACCTGATAGATCAGGACTGTAGGATTTGTACAGTGCGGAATCAACTTTCAGTCATTGTGGCTCTCCAGCACAATAATAAACAGCAGAATCTTCAGTCTTCAGACTGTTCATCTGCAGATACATGCTGTCTGCTGTTGTCTCTGGAGATGGTAAACCGGCCTTGGATGAGAGAGTGTTTTGCTGACGCACCTTTGCTGATAGTAGTGACCCACTCCAGTCCTTTTCCAGGGCCTGTCGGACCAGCCCATATATAGCTGCTGAATGTGAACCCAGAGCTGTAACAGGTCAGTCTGTGGGATTCTCCAGGCCTTTTAACCACTGGTTCAGATTCTGTCAGAGTCTGACCATCAACACCTGTAACAAAAAAAATAAATAGATAGACTGGGAAGTTGATTAATGCTTAAAGTTTTAAAGACAACTTCAACTCAGGATCAGAGAAACTCTTCACCTGCCCAGCAGAGAGTTAAAAGCAGCAGTCCTGTCCTATAGTCCATCATGTTAAACTGTGTGTCCACTGTTCTCTGTCATCCTCTCTGCAGTCAGAATAAGTGAGGTGGAAGACATCTGAGTTTTGCATTGACTCCTCCTCACAGGGAGGAGAGAACTGGTTTGCACTTGACTTTCTTTTTTATATTTATAAAATATTATCTACAGTGAGAGAAAAGTCTTCAGAAGTTTAATTTTATTATTGGAATTTATTGTTAAAAAACCTATATTTTTGGTGAATTATATTGTTCATGAGGTTTATTCACAAGAAAAAACATCAACACAACTGAAAACTCTGAAAAATTTCATGATACTGATTCAGTAACTGTGCAGTTGTGATTGAGAGAATATTTTTTGTTTTTTTCAATATTGATTTTATGGAAGAGACACTTTGTGAAGATCCATGTCTTGTTGGATTATGACCTTTTTAAAACCAGGTTCTCTCAGCTGGATGAATTTCATCACTTGAAAGGTGTAATAATGTTTATTAAGTTTTCACTTTGGGAAACATATGTAATATTTCAGAGATTATAAAGTCACATATTTAAATTTGTTGAAAACAGTCTGCTGTAAAATTTAATTAAGAACCATTTATAAAATCTAAATACTGTTTCTTGCTTGACTGTAACAGTGAGCTGGTGTGAAATCATTAGTGGTCTGAGGGCTCCTCCTCTGGTGGCTTCATGTTACAAGTGTTCAGGCACTGAGGGTTTTTGTTCAGGTCTACTGATGGTTTGTGTTATTGTGTGTCTCTGGCACAGTAATACACAGCAGTGTCTTCAGGTGCACATTCTGTCCTTTTATAGTCACCTGTTTTGCTGGAAGAGTCTGTTTCAATACTGAATTTGTTCTTTAGTGAATCTTTATAGTATGTTGTGTGTCCAGTAGCACGCCATTCCAATCCACTCCAGTCCTTTCCCTGCAGGCTGTCTGATCCAAGCTGTGTAGTAGCTGCTAAGAATAAGAGACCTGACAGGTGATGGTGAGACGTTTGACCTGGCTGCACAGTCACAGAGGCCGGCTGTGTCAACTGTTCACACTTCACACCTGTTAAAAAAGAAAATGTTTTTGTTATAAATGATCAAGTTCTACAGCAAGAGAAGAAATGTTGACTATGACAAATCCAGAGAGACTTACAGGATCCAGCTGCCAACAGCAGCAGCAGAGCTACAGAAAACATGGTTTATGGTGAAGCTGACGAGCTGTGAAACTCCACTGACAGTCTGATCTGAAGTTTTTATAGCTGAGTAACAAGGAAGGTCATGAGTTTGCATTAGAATCAAACACATGAAGCATCAGTGTTGGTCTAACTGGAGCCAATAGAAGAAGTCTGTTTGGTGTTCTGTCAACACCTTCCTACATCAGATTAATGTGTCAACACATCTATTTTTACTACAGCATTTATTCCTCTATTTAATTGTTATCTGTTTTGGGACTCTAATCATTCAAGAGATCAAGATGTTTCTTTGCTCCACTGGAAAGAAAGGAACTCACACTCCAGTTCCTCACTGTTCACACCTGGGGATGACCCTTCCCAACGGACCTTACTGGCCAGCCAGCGTGGGTCAGGGTGTGAACAGATGTACCCCCAAGGGTGTCACAGACAAAACCAGATCTCCTTCTCCTCTTTCTGCTCCTCTCCTCTCCTTTGCTTGCTCTCAGGAGTTAGCAGCTCAGGCTCTCTGCCTTCAGTTCCTTGCAAAGGGCAACAAGGCCCCAGCCCAGGTCAGCCCCGCTACCTGAGAAACCAGGCTTCTCTCACCGGCCTGCTACCGAGCAACACTGCTAACGCTCTTCCTCAATAGCAGCGAGACCTGCCTTCGGATTAACTGTGAGTGCCACACTTCAAAAGTCTCTCAGCTACGATCAAGTAGACAGCTCGGCTACTGTTTCGTCCAGGCAACAGAGTCCGTAGCAGAGTTAGGCATGGAAACAGCTAACTGTGAGGAGAACAAAGGAGAATAACAGCAAGCACACATCAGTTTCAGATTACATTCCTGTTTATCCAGAATCATATTGAATATTTACCATTTGTGTAAAATTTTGTCACAATTGCTGTGTGAGGTCTTGAGATTGTCGAACCAAAATTTTACACAAATGGTAAATATTTAATATGATTCTGGATAAACAGGAATGTAATCTGAAACTGATCTGAGTGGCAGAGGCAGACAACCGGGTGGAAATTCTAGTTTTTAATAAATGGTCAAAGACAGAGAACAGTCTGGTTGCTGAAATCAAACCACTACAAATAGATACAAACCAATACAAATAAGTGCTTTCTACAAATTGAGACACCAATAATATCTCTAAATGATGTGGAATCTAAAGTGAGTTACAAAATGAGAGTAAAAATAATGTTGCAGTTTCTTATAAGTCCATAGAGGAGATCAGTGTCAGATGTGTTGTTCTCATTGACCTTAACTCACTTAAACCCTGAACTCTGGACTGAACTAAAGCTTGATACTCCTGCTGGTCTTGTAAACTAGACTACACTAGATGTATGACTGGAACATCAAAAATTACATTATGAGAAAAAGAATTCATAAAAATGATTAAGTTTGTCCATAATTCAACCCAATTGAAAAAATAAGATAATGCCAGTCTGTCCTCACATACATGAGCTTCAAAAACCACTTCTGTGAGAATACAGTTGTGATCTGTCAAGTGGAGATTAATGACGACAGTCCAGTTAACTTTACTATTTAAAAACAAAGTCACATGGATTTCAGATATTTTGATGTATGGAGCTTAATACTTTATATTAGATATGATAGATAATATCTATAAAGGATTTTCATCTTTTGGTGAAATTAAATAATAACAGTGATCACTGTCATGTTATACTTCAGAGAAATGTCTAAAAGATGTGTGAAATAATGTTATGGTTTGAGACAATAAAATCTCTACAACTTTCTTTTAGTTAGTCACATTCTATTATTATTCTGATCTGTATAGTCAACATGAAACGAAAAGCAAACAAACAAAAATAAGTTTCAGTTTGCAGCCTGTTTTCCCTTGGCAGTTTCTCTGTATATAAAAGCCGCACACTAAAAGTCTTTTATGCAAACCTGCGAAACCACAGACGAAACACTTTATATTATTATACATGATCCCTCCTGCTGTCACTTTCGTCAGTAAGTAAGAATAAAAAATACAAAAAATAAATTAATGAAATAGACAATACAAAAATGTTCTGCTCAGACATTTGAATTTAATTGTGAATCTGATGTGGGAGGTTTTCACAGCAAATAAATTCTTCAAGGGAAAAGTTCACATCATATATAAAGGTAGTCCCTGATTTGAAAACACACTAAACAAAAACTGTAATCATGGTTCACAGAACTTAACATTCCTGGTACGGTTATATTTCCACATAATGGAATTATTATGTAATATATAATATAATATATGTTATTGTAATTGTTGATTTTAACGTTTTCCATGATGAAAATTCAACATGTCTTTCATGATAATAATATCATTAAAGAAATTAATGATCCACATCCTTGTTTTCAATTTACATTTTACATTATGTTTTAATGCTGATACTATAAAAGCGGGACCATTGAGTGTGAGATCAAGTGAAGATGATTTCAGACATGTTTTAACTCTGCAGATATAATAACACTTAACAGACTCTTCTATTGGCTCCGGTTAGACCACACTGATGCTTGATGTGTTGATTCTATGCATACATATATACCATATCTGTCAGTAGTAAAATATTTGACATGTTTTGATATTTTGTAAAAGCGTAAAAAATAGTTTATAGAGGTATTGGAGTTAATTGATGCTGAAAAGTGAATAAAAAATTTTGACTGGTGATTTGATTTAAAGAGTTTCCACTGTCAGAAATAATGAATTAAATTAATTTATATCAGACAGATAGTAGATAAAGATGATCAACCAGAAGACTGTGGGTTCAGCTGTTTTTGTTGTTCTCATGGACAGTGATGAGTGGGATTTTGTTTGGTGATTTGTTACTAAAAAGACTAAAACTTATAAAAATTCACCTTGATCAATTTAATGCAGACTGTTAAAGCCTGTATTACAGTAACTACCTGCTGAGAGTGCACATGGGAAGTAGCTGATAGACACTGTAAATTTGCTACAAGAAACTTTTCTTTTTGCTTGAGAAATCTTAGTTTTACATCTTTAATGATAATGTGAGGAGCTTTCAGTGGATTCACACTAATAAACACATTAGAAACACTGAATAGTCAGATGAATGATGGAGATAATGTTGATTTCTGTTTCCACAGGTTGTGTTACAGTATTGATCTCATCCAGCCAAGCCTCAGTGGTTGTGCAGCCTGGACAGTCTTGACCATCCACTGTCAGGTCTCTGGTTATTCTCTGACTGATGACAGCTATGCAACAGGTTTGGATCAGACAGCGTGAAGGAAAACTGGAGTGGATTGTTCATCAGTGGGGAGGAGGTACTCTTCGTCAAAAATGCTCTGAAAACAAGTTCAGTTACAGCAGAGACACTTCTGCAAGAACAGTGACTCTAAATGGACAGAATGTGCAGCCTGAAGACACTGCTGTGTATTACTGTGCCAGACACACAATAACACAACCACTCAGTAACCTGAACAAAAACCCCTCAGTGCCTGAACACTTGTAACATGAAGCCCCCAGAGGAGGAGCCCTCAGACCACTAATGATTTCACACGCTCACTGTTGCAGTAAAGAGGGAAACAGTCTTCACATTTTAATTTTAATTTAGTTTACAGTTTTCATCAATTTAACTACTATGACTTTATGTCACCGACACATTACTGAATGTTTTCCCACAGTGAAATCTAAATTTCTCTCATAATATTCTGTATATTTGACAACATGGCCAACTCTGATGTCTTCCACCTCTACTTATCTGACTGCAGGAGAGGATGACTAAGGACAGTGGACACACAGTTTAAACATGATGGACTATAGGACAGGACTGCTGCTTTAACTCTCTGCTGGGCAGCGAAAATACTCACATACAGGGCAGCGGAAGATGTTTTTATGTTGGGGTGCTGTAGTGGAGAAGCATTTTAACCCCAACGTCTAATAACAGCCTATACAAATACAACGTAGGCCTACAACAATACTACTGCATACAGACCAAAAAAAGACGAGCATAAAGCAACAGCAACTTAAAAGTAAAATTGAACAACTGAAATATTGAACTGCTCGGCGGCAGCTTAAACCAAATAACTTACCTTGAACTGCAGCCAGGTGCTCCAGTAGTTGCAATAATCCAAATTTGGCCATGCGCTAAGGTGTTATGGAAATAAAGTTTCTCTTCATGAGGCATGGTTGTTCCAATGATTCAAAATGTCAGTGTGGACATGCATCAAGGAGAGGTTAGTTAGTGTAATCGTATAGTAGCATGTTTTCATGCGATGCAGACATTTGCTTTCATCTTGAACTGTGACACGAGACTCTCTGGTGACATCGCCAAGCATTAGGCTGGAGATGAGGAAAGGCTGGGTCCTGCTCTCGGGAAGGTGAAGGGGCACGAAAAATACACCGGTCTCCCTCTGCTGCCTTTTCACACACAAGCAAACACACACAACCTGACCACACCTCCACCACGTAAATGAAGCCACTTTCATTTAGCTAACCAAGTTGGTGTAATGCACAGCTGAAAGTTTCTTCCCAAAACTCTGGCGGAATATCGAAGTTGGGTGGCTGGAGAGGCCTCCTCAAAAGCCGCAAGTCAGTCTAGTTTGCCACCTGTTAACAGCAGACTCCTCAATGGTGGCGTTATTGGCGCTCCCTCTCCCTAAAATTACAACCAAGTGAAAACGGTGGGGTGCTGGTGGAGCTGCTCTTCCCGGGAAGGCTGGACGTCATTGTGCTCTCTTTAACCTGGTGGTTTGCCAAAAAAAACAATCTGCAATATATCTTTCCTTCAATTGTGACTTTTATCTTCTCGATTTAGCTATCAAAAATCTACG
>NW_019174797.1:38593-41553 GCF_002260705.1 Seriola dumerili | reverse complement strand
TGTGTGCTTGCTGTTATTCTCCTTTGTTCTCCTGCACAGTTAGCTTTTCCCATGCCTAACATCTGCTACGGACTCCTGTTGCCTGGAGAAAATCAGCTAGCCTTCATGTGTCGTAGCTGAAGACTAATCTGACAGTGGTGCACTCACAGTTAATCCGAAGCAGGTCGCTGCTATTGAGGAGAAGAGCGTTGCAGGTTGCTGGTAGCAGGCCGGTGAGAGAAGCTGGTTTCTCAGGTAGCGGGGCTGACCTGGGCTGGGGCCTTGTTGCCCTTTGAAGAACTGAAAGGAGAGAGCTGGAGCTGCTCTCCTGAAGCAAGCCAAAGGAGAAGGAGAGAGAGAAAGAGGGAGAAGGAGATCTGGTTTTTGTCTGTGACACCCTTGGGGGTACACTGTTCACACCCTGACCCACGCTGGCTTGGCCAGTAAGGTCCGTTGGGGAAGGGTCATCCCCAGGTGTGACAGTGAGGAACTGGAGTGTGAGTTCCTTCTTGTCCAGTGGAGCAAAGAAACATCTTGATCTCTTGAATGATTAGAGTCCCAACAACAGATAACAATTAAATAGAGGAATAAATGCTGTAGTAAAAATAGATGTGTTGACACATTAATCTGATGTAGGAGGTGTTGACAGAACACCAAACAGACTTCTTCTATTGGCTCCAGTTAGACCAACACTGATGCTTCATGTGTTTGATTCTAATGCAAACTCAGTGACCTTCCTTGTTACTCAGCTATAAAAACTTCAGATCAGACTGTCAGTGGAGTTTCACAGCTCGTCAGCTTCACCATAAACCATGTTTTCTGTAGCTCTGCTGCTGCTGTTGGCAGCTGGATCCTGTAAGTCTCTCTGGATTTGTCATAGTCAACATTTCTTCTCTTGCTGTAGAACTTGATCATTTATAACAAAAACATTTTCTTTTTTAACAGGTGTGAAGTGTGAACAGTTGACACAGCCGGCCTCTGTGACTGTGCAGCCAGGTCAAACGTCTCACCATCACCTGTCAGGTCTCTTATCTCTTAGCAGCTACTACACAGCTTGGATCAGACAGCCTGCAGGGAAAGGACTGGAGTGGATTGGAATGGCTGCTACTGGACACACAACATACTATAAAGATTCACTAAAGAACAAATTCAGTATTGAAACAGACTCTTCCAGCAAAACAGGTGACTATAAAAGGACAGAATGTGCACCTGAAGACACTGCTGTGTATTACTGTGCCAGAGACACACAATAACACAAACCATCAGTAGACCTGAACAAAAACCCTCAGTGCCTGAACACTTGTAACATGAAGCCACCAGAGGAGGAGCCCTCAGACCACTAATGATTTCACACCAGCTCACTGTTACAGTCAAGGCAGAAACAGTATTTAGATTTTATAAATAGGTTCTTAATTAAATTTTACAGCAGACTGTTTTCAACAAATTTAAATATGCTGACTTTATAATCTCTGAAATATTACCATATGTTTCCCAAAGTGAAAACTTAATAACATTATTACACCTTTCAAGTGATGAAATTCATCCAGCTGAGAGAACCTGGTTTTAAAAAGGTCATAATCCAACAAGACATGGATCTTCACAAAGTGTCTCTTCCATAAAATCAATATTGGAAAAAAACAAAAAATATTCTCTCAATCACAACTGCACAGTTACTGAATCAGTATCATGAAATTTTTCAGAGTTTTCAGTTGTGTTGATGTTTTTTCTTGTGAATAAACCTCATGAACAATATAATTCAACCAAAAAATAGGTTTTTAACAATAAATTCCAATAATAAAATTAACTTCTGAAGACTTTTCTCTCACTGTAGATAATATTTTATAAAATATAAAAAAGAAAGTCAAGTGCAAACCAGTTCTCTCCTCCCTGTGAGGAGGAGTCAATGCAAAACTCAGATGTCTTCCACCTCACTTATCTGACTGCAGAGAGGATGACAGAGAACAGTGGACACACAGTTTAACATGATGGACTATAGGACAGGACTGCTGCTTTTAACTCTCTGCTGGGCAGGTGAAGAGTTTCTCTGATCCTGAGTTGAAGTTGTCTTTAAAACTTTAAGCATCTAATCAACTTCCCAGTTATCTATTTATTTTTTTTGTTACAGGTGTTGATGGTCAGACTCTGACAGAATCTGAACCAGTGGTTAAAAGGCCTGGAGAATCCCACAGACTGACCTGTTACAGCTCTGGGTTCACATTCAGCAGCTATATATGGGCTGGTCCGACAGGCCCTGGAAAAGGACTGGAGTGGGTCACTACTATCAGCAAAGGTGCTGTCAGCAAAACACTCTCTCATCCAAGGCCGGTTTACCATCTCCAGAGACAACAGCAGACAGCATGTATCTGCAGATGAACAGTCTGAAGACTGAAGATTCTGCTGTTTATTATTGTGCTGGAGAGCCACAATGACTGAAAGTTGATTCCGCACTGTACAAATCCTACAGTCCTGATCTATCAGGTTGACAGAGCTTAATCATGACAACCATATTATCTATATATACTGTATATCATGTATAATATTGTATATTTTAGTTTCATATAATTATTAGTTATTTCATATTCAAAGTTTTACTTTATATATATATATATATATTGTTTAAATATAACTGTTTCTCAGATATATGATTGCTCAATATTAAACACATAAAAAACAATAAAGATTCAATTTGATGCCTCACACCAGGCAAGCCAGAGCCGGAGGCATATTGTTTCGGGTTGTCTGTCTGTCCGCTACGTGAACGCAATATCTCAGTAACCACTTGAAGGACTTCTTCAAATTTGGCACAAATGTTCACTTGACTCAAGGGTAAATGATTAGACTTTGGTGGTCAAAGATCAAAGGTCAACCGTCACCGAGAGTAGTATTTGCTGACACCACCGTTGCTGATAGTAGTGACCCACTCCAGTCCTTTTCCAGGAGCCTGTCGGATCCAGCCCATATCATAGCTGCTGAATGTGAAC
>NW_019174797.1:33854-38568 GCF_002260705.1 Seriola dumerili | reverse complement strand
GTGAACCATGATTACAGTTTTTGTTTAGTGTGTTTTCAAATCAGGGACTACGCTTTATATATGATGTGAACTTTTCCCCTGAGAGATTTATTTGCTGTGAAAACTCCCACATCAGATTCACAATTAAATTCAAATGTCTGAGCAGAACATTTTTGTATTGCAGCGTTTTTCATTAATTTATTTTTTGTATTTTTTATTCTTACTTACTGACGAAGTGACAGCAGGAGGATCATGTAAATAATATAAAAACTGTGGTGTTCTGTGGCTGGGTTTCGCAGGTTTGCATAAAAGACTTTTAGTGGCTGCAGATGTTTGAAGACAGAGAAACTGCCAAGGGAAAACAGCTGTGCAGGAACTGAAACTTATTTGTTTGTTTTGGTTTGTTGCTTTCGTTTCATGTTGACTATACAGATCAGAATAATAATAGAAATGTGACTAATCTAAAAGAAAGTTGTAGAGATTTTATTGTCTCAAACCATGAACATTATTTCCACACTTTTTTAGACATTTCTCTGAAAGTATAACATGACAGTGATCACTGTTATTTAATTTCACCAAATGAAAATCCTTTATAGATATCTATCTATCATATCTATATAAAGTATTAAGCTCCATACATCAAAATATTCTGAAATCCATGTGAACTTTGTTTTTAAATAGTAAAGTTAACTGGACTGTCGTTCATTAATCTCCACTTGACAGATCACAACTGTATTCTCACAGAAGTGGTTTAATGAAGCTCATGTATGTGATGACAGACTGGCATTATCTTATTTTTCAATTGGTTTGAATTATGGAGCAAACTTAATCATTTTTATGAATTTTTTATATGTAATTTTTTTCATCAAAAATAATTTTTTCAGTTTAGTTTAGTCTAGTTTACAAGACCAGCAGGAGTATCAAGCTTTAGTTCAGTCCAGAGTTCAGGGTTTAAGTGAGTTAAGGTCAATGAGAACAACACATCTGACACTGACTGCCCTCTATGACTTATAAGAAACTGCAACATTATTTTTTACTCTCATTTTGTAACTCACTTTAGATTCCACATCATTTAGAGATATTATTGTGTCTCAATTTGTAGAAATGCACTTATTTGTATTGGTTTGTATCTATTTGTAGTGTTTGATTTCAGCAACCAGACTGTTCTCTGTCTTTGACCATTTTATTAAAAACTAGAATTTCCACCGCGGTTGTCTGCCTCTGCCACTCAGATCAGTTTCAGATTACATTCCTGTTTATCCGAGATCATAAAAAAATACCTTTGTGTAAAATTGTCATAATTGCTGTGTGAAATCTTGAGTAATGGCTAAAAAGTGTTTTCTGAGACACTGTGACCTTGACCTTTGATCTTTGACCACCAAAGTCTAATCAATTTACCCTTGAGTCAAAGTGAACATTTGTGCCAAATTTGAAGAAGTTCCTTCAAGTGGTTACTGAGATATTGCGTTCACGTACGGACAGACAGACAACCCGAAACAATATGCCTCCGGCTCTGGCTTGCCCTGGTGTGGAGGCATCAAAATTGAATCTTTATTGTTTTTTATGTGTTTAATATTGAGCAATCATATATCTGAGAAACAGTTATATTTAAACAATATATATATATATATATATATATAAAAAGTAAAACTTTGAATATGAAATAATTAAATAATTATATGAAACTAAAATATACAATATTATACATGATATACAGTATAATAGATAATATGGTTGTCATGATTAAGCTCTGTCAACCTGATAGATCAGGACTGTAGGATTTTGTACAGCTGCGGAATCAACTTCAGTCATTGTGGCTCTCCAGCACAATAATAAACAGCAGAATCTTCAGTCTTCAGACTGTTCATCTGCAGATACAGCTGCTGTCTGCTGTTGTCTCTGGAGATGGTAAACCGGCCTTGGACTGACCGAGAGTAGTATTTGCTGACACCACCGTTGCTGATAGTAGTGACCCACTCCAGTCCTTTTCCAGGAGCCTGTCGGATCCAGCCCATATCATAGCTGCTGAATGTGAACCCAGAGGCTGTACAGGTCAGTCTGTGGGATTCTCCAGGCCTTTTAACCACTGGTTCAGATTCTGTCAGAGTCTGACCATCAACACCTGTAACAAAAAAAATAAATAGATAACTGGGAAGTTGATTAGATGCTTAAAAGTTTTAAAGACAACTTCAACTCAGGATCAGAGAAACTCTTCACCTGCCCAGCAGAGAGTTAAAAGCAGCAGTCCTGTCCTATAGTCCATCATGTTAAACTGTGTGTCCACTGTTCTCTGTCATCCTCTCTGCAGTCAGATAAGTAGAGGTGGAAGACATCTGAGTTTTGCATTGACTCCTCCTCACAGGGAGGAGAGAACTGGTTTGCACTTGACTTTCTTTTTTATATTTATAAAATATTAATCTACAGTGAGAGAAAAGTCTTCAGAAGGTTAATTTTATTATTGGAATTTAAATTGTTAAAAACCTATTTTTGGTTGAATTATATTGTTCATGAGGTTTATTCACAAGAAAAAACATCACACAACTGAAAACTCTGAAAAATTTCATGATACTGATTCAGTAACTCGTGCAGTTGTGATTGAGAGAATATTTTTTGTTTTTTTCCAATATTGATTTTATGGAAGAGACACTTTGTGAAGATCCATGTCTTGTTGGATTATGACCTTTTTAAAACCAGGTTCTCAGCTGGATGAATTTCATCACTTGAAAGGTGTAATAGTGTTATTCAGTTTTCACTTTGGGAAACATATGGTAATATTTCAGAGATTATAAAGTCAGCATATTTAAATTGTTGAAAACAGTTGCTGTAAAATTTAATTAAGAACCATTTATAAAATCTAAATACTGTTTCTGCCTTGACTGTAACAGTGAGCTGGTGTGAAATCATTAGTGGTCTGAGGGCTCCTCCTCTGGTGGCTTCATGTTACAAGTGTTCAGGCACTGAGGGGTTTTTGTTCAGGTCTACTGATGGTTTGTGTTATTGTGTGTCTCTGGCACAGTAATACACAGCAGTGTCTTCAGGCTGCACATTCTGTCCATTTAGAGTCACTCTGTTGCTGGAAGAGTCTAAGTCGATACTGAACTTGTTCTTTAGTGAATCTTTGTAGTATGAAGCTCCAGTATATCTCAATCCAATCCACTCCAGTCCTTTCCCTGCAGGCTGTCTGATCCAAGCTGTGTAGTAGCTGCTAACAGAATAAGAGACCTGACAGGTGATGGTGAGACGTTGACCTGGCTGCACAGTCACAGAGGCTGGCTGTGTCAACTGTTCACACTTCACACCTGTTAAAAAAGAAAATGTTTTGTTATAAATGATCAAGTTCTACAGCAAGAGAAGAAATGTTGACTATGACAAATCCAGAGAGACTCACAGGATCCAGCTGCCAACAGCAGCAGCAGAGCTACAGAAAACATGGTTTATGGTGAAGCTGACGAGCTGTGAACTCCACTGACAGTCTGATCTGAAGTTTTTATAGCTGAGTAACAAGGAAGGTCACTGAGTTTGCATAGAATCAAACACATGAAGCGTCAGTGTTGGTCTAACTGGAGCCGATAGAAGAGTCTGTTTGGTGTTACTGTCAACACCTCCTACATCAGATTAATGTGTCAGCACATCTATTTTTACTACAGCATTTATTCCTCTATTTAATTGTTATCTGTTGTTGGGACTCAATCATTCAAGAGATCAGATGTTTCTTTGCTCCACTGGACAAAGGAACTCACACTCCAGTTCCTCACTGTTCGCACCTGGGGATGACCCTTCCCCCAACGGACCTTACTGGCCAGCCAGCGTGGGTCAGGGTGTGACATGTGACCCCCAAGGGTGTCACCAGACAAAACCAGATCTCCTTCTCCTCTTCTCTCTCTCCTCTCCTTTGGCTTGCTCAGGAGAGCAGCTCCAGCTCTCTCCTTTCAGTTCTTCAAAGGGCAACAAGGCCCCAGCCCAGGTCAGCCCCGCTACCTGAGAAACCAGCTCTCTCACCGGCCTGCTACCAGCAACCTGCCAACGCTCTTCTCCTCAATAGCAGCGACCTGCTTCGGATTAACTGTGAGTGAACCAAATCCTCTTCAGAATCAGCAGCTACGACACAAGGCTAGCTGATTTTCCAGGCAACAGGAGTCGTAGCAGAGTTAGCATGGAACAGCTAACTCTGTGAGGAGAACAAAGGAGATAACAGCAAGCAACACAGCCAGACAGGACTTTACTCCACCAGGAAGCCTCCCAGCTCACTGGATTTCACAAAACACTGGAAAGGACCTCTTTGCTTGTTCCAAAGATTGGGTAACGTTAACTGACTGGGCCTAACCTTTCCCAGCACAGCATAGCACAGCACAGCATAGCTAAGCAACAGAAGTCTTAACCTTGTCAATGTACTTGTTGAATGATGTCTTGTTGTTGTAATGTTTGCTTAGGTTGTGGTCAGTCATACAGTTAATCAGGTACTCGTATGTTCACACACATAGTAGTACGTCTCAGTTCTAGAACCTGCATGAAGCTAACCCCCCCCCCTCTAACCTGGTACCTTTAGATTACATGAGCTAGGCTAACAAAGAAACTCACACCTTCCCTCTCACACACCCCAGGTGGTCCAGCGGCCATTTTGAGTAGTTTCTTTGTTTACCGCCATCTTGTGTAGTCTTCTTTGTTCAGGTCATGTGGTCACAGTGACCACTTTGAATCGGCCATCTTGCCTTTGTTTGTGTCCCCACAAACACAC
>NW_019174797.1:17851-33838 GCF_002260705.1 Seriola dumerili | reverse complement strand
CACACACACACACACACACACACACACACACACACACACACCCACACACACACACACACACACACACACACACACACACACACACACACACACACACACACACCTGTATATACTAGATCAGACATTGTGTTTTTACTCTGCTCCATGGTAAATAAATGCCTATAAGTATACTAATGGTGTGTTTAATGTTGCACAAGCGTGAATTTATTGCCAACCTCTACTTGGTAGAATTCCAATCCTTCAACTTTAACTTACTGTTGATTTGGTAATTTGGTTATAGTTAGTAAGCTAATGGTTAATCAGAGTTCCAGATTAATGGTAATAATTTGAGACTAAAACTATAGTAACATTTCTTTCTCTTGCTGTAGAACTTGATCATTTATAACAAAACATTTTCTTTTTAAACAAGGTGGTGAAGTGTTGAACAGTTGACACGCCAGGCCTCTGTGACTGTGGCAGCCAGGTCCAACGTCTCACCATCACTGTCAGGTCTCTTATTCTGTTAGTGACTACTACACAGCTTGGATCAGACAGCCTGCAGGGAAAGCACTGGAAGTGGATTGATCGAAGATATACTTGGAGCTTTCATCCTACAAAGAATTCACTAAGAACAAGTTTTCAGTATACGACTGTAGATCTTCACAGCAAGAAACAAGTGACTCTAAATGGCACCAGAATGTGCAGCGCTGAGACACTAGTGGGTAAGTTACTGTGGCCAGGCCTAGACTATCAGGGTTCTCACAATAACACAAACCAATCATAGACCGAACAAAATACCCTCAGGTGCCTGCACACTTGTAACAATGAAGCCACCAGAGGAGGAGCCCTCAGACCACTAATGAGGTTCACAACCAAGGCTCACTTGTTTAGCAGTCAAGAGAGAACATCCATTAGATTTTAATAAATGGTCCTTATTAAATTTTACAGCAACTGTTTTCAACAATCTTAAATATGTTTGACTTTATAAATTCCCTGAAATATTACTCGTATTTTTTCCCAAAGTGAAACTGAATAACAATAATTACATCCTTTCAAGTGATGCAAATTCATCCAGCTGAGAACCTGGTTTTAAAAGGTCATACATCCAACAAGACATGGATCTTGCAACAAATTATGATGTTTTGTATGTGTGTGTGTTTTTCTGTGAAGTAAACCTGTATGACAATGTCATATTTTTGCCCAATAAATCTGTTTTATAACAAACTAAAATTCGCAATAATAAAATTAAACTTCTGAAGAACTTTTCTCTCACTGTAGAGATATATTTTATAAATATAAAACAGAAAGTCAAAATGCAAACCAGTTCTCTCCCTCCTGTTGAGGGGAGGAGTCCATGCAAAAACTCAGATGTCTTCCACATCTATTTATGCTGACTGCAAGAGAGGATGACAGAGAACAGTGGGACACACAGTTTTAACATGATGACTATAGGACAGGACTGCTTGCTTTTAACTCTCTGCTGGGCAGGTTGAAGAGTTTGCTATCTTGATCCCTGAGGTTGAAGTTGGTCTTTAGAACCTTTGAGGAATTTAATGCAACTTCCCAGTTATTTATCTTTATTTTTGTTACAGGTGTTGATGGTCAAACTCTGACAGAATCTTGAACGAGGGAGGTGGTTAAAAGGACCTGGAGAATCCACAGACTGACTGTACAGGCTCTGGATTCACATTCCGTGAACCAACTGGATGGCCTCGGATCAGACAGGCTCCTGGTAAAGGACCTGGAGTGGGTTGCCTTGCATGATACTGGTAGCAGCAAATACTACTCTCAGTCAGTCAAGGCCGTTTACCATCTCCCGAGACAACAGCAGAGAGAGCTGTATCTGCAGATGAACAGTCTGAAGACCTGGAAGATTCTGCTGTTTATTTTGTGCTCATTCCCCACACAGCGAGTTGAGATTCTGTGGAGCGGCTGTACAAAATCATACTAATAGTAGGGACGGTAGATGCGTGTATTTGTTGTATTTTTATTTAGGCTGTGTACACAGATATCTGATATTAATTGTTATATTTTTCATATAACATTTTAATAAAATGTTTCATTTTGCATGTTTTGCTTGCTATATTCTTTAATAAATTTAATTGTGTCTCTACTTTAAGCAAGGTTTTCTGAAGAAGGAGTGTTCTTGAGAAATATACCTAAAGATTAACCACAAAACACACAGATGAAGAAAATGAGTCAATAAAAGCGGGTCAAAGAATGTACATACCAAACTGGTGTGCTTAAAACATACTCAACTAAATAGCCGATGACCGTTTTTACAAAAATTAAGACAGAATCATTATCTGTATGAAAGAATCAAAAGTGAGTTCATTGTCAGGAAGAAATAATCTTGCAGTACAGTAAATAAAATGCACATCAAGGTAGACAGGAAGGAAAGGTGGAAGGAATTCATGTTATGTAAATCTATATGAATTGGTGGAAGCAAAAATCTGGTGATAGACTCGATTTAAAACATATATACCAGCAATGAATATTTTAATTTTCTTCAAATATTTAGTCAGCTCATCTTTCTGGTAAGCGTGTATATGCCCTGAAATCACAATATCAATATCAAATATGTAAGTAAGCTAATAAATAAATGGAGAGGAGAGAATGGTTCAATGAAATATATGAAAACATATTTTTTATTGCTTTTGCATGAAGTGCAAGGACAAAAATATTTTTTTTCCAAACAACAACTAACTATATTAAAATGTAGAAACCTTGTTTTAAAACATTGTATAAATAATAGTGTTTTTTTTAATTTTCAAGCATTTACTAAGCTCATAGTCTATTTTGTTGTGCAGGTGTAGAATGTCTTTCAACGCATCAATGGCTGGTTATTAACAATTGTAATTACAGGAATTATATTGGCTCCAGTTAGGACCAACCCCTGATGCTTCATGTGTTTTTGATTCTATCTATGCAAACTCAGTTACCTTCCTTGTTACTGTCAGCTCATAAAAACTTCAGATAGACTGTCAGTGGAGTTCACAGCTCGTCAGCTTCACCATAAACCATGTTTTCCTGTAGCTCTTGCTGCTGCTGTGGCAGCTGGATGCCTGTGAGTCCTCTCTGGATTTGTCACATTCAACATTTTCTTCTCTTGCTGTAGAACTTGATCAAATTTATAACAAAACATTTTAATTTTTTACAACTAAGGTGTGAAGTGTGAACAGTTTGACACAGCAGCCTCTGTGTACTGTGCAGACCAGGTCAAACGTCTCGACCATCACCTGTCAGGTCTCTTATTCTGTTTGAGTGACTACTACCACAGCTTGGATCAGAAGGCCTGCAGGGAAATACACTGAGAGTGGGGACTTGGAAGCGCACTTCGTTTGATACACAACAGACTACAAAGATTCAACTGAAGATGCCAAAATTTCAGTATTGAACCAGACTCTTCGCAGTAACAGAGTGACTCTAAATGGACCAGAATGTGGCAAGCCTGAAGAACCTGCCTGTGTTATTACTGTGGCAGAGACACACAATAACACATAACGCATCAGTAGAGCCTGAACAAAAACCCCTCAGTGCCTGAACAGGCTTGTAAACATGAAGCCACCAGAGGAGGAGCCCTCAGTACGCACTAATGATTTATCAACCAGCTCATGTTTACAGTCAACGAGAGAAACAGTACTTTAGATTTTATAATGGTATCTTAAATTAAATTTTAGCAGCTGTTTTTTCAACATTTCAATGATGCTGACTTTTATAATATCTGAAATATTACTGTAAATGTTTCCTGACGTAAACAACTGAATACACTATTTACACCTCTGCAAAGTGATTCAGAGATTCATCGCAGCTGAGAACCTGGTTTTAAAAAGGTCAATCAATCAACAAGAAGATGGATCTTTCACAAAGTTTCTCTTCCATAAAATCAATATATAAAAAAAACAAATATCACTCAATCCCAACTGCACTAGTTACTGAATCAGTATCATCGAAATTTTTACACATTTTCAGTTGTATGATGTTTCTTATGTTGTTTTTCTTTGTGAATAAACCTTCAATGAACAAAATGTCATTCTTACTAATAATCAGTTTTTAAAAACTAAAATTCCGATAATAAACTTAAACTTCTGCAGACTTTTTCTCTCACTGTAGAATAATATTTTATAAATATAAATAAAGAAAGTTCAAATGCAAACCAGTTCTCCTCCCTCTGTGAGGAGGAGTCCGATGCAAAACTCAGATGTCTTCCACCTCTACTTATGCTGATGCTGCCAGCAGAGGATGAACAGAGACAAGTGACAACAGTTTAACATGATGGACCTATAGGACAGGACTGCTGCTTTTAACTCTCTGGCTGGGCAGGTGAAGAGTTTCTCTGATCCTGAGTTGAAGTTGTCTTAAAAACTTTGAAAAGCATTTATTCAACTTCCAGTTATTTATTTTTTTTTTTTTTTTTTTTTGTTACAGGGTGTTGATGGTCAGACTCTGACAGAATCTGACGCAGTGGTAAACCGGGCCTTGGACTGAAGCTGAGAGTAGTATTTTGGTGGCTTACCATGACTAGCAGCTAATCACTCCAGTCCTTTTCAGGAGGCCTGTCTGATGCCAGGCCATGTAGTAGCTACGTGAATGACAATCCAAGATGTTATAACAGGTCGAGTGTGTGGGATTTCCAGGCCTTTTAACGCACTGTTTCAGATTCTGTCAGAGTCTGAACCATCAACACCTGTAACAAAACAAAAAAAAAAATTTAGAATAACTGGGAAGTTGAATAAATGCCTTCAAAAGTTTTAAAGACAACTTCAAACTCAGGATCAGAGAAACTTCTCACCTGCCCCAGCACAGAAGAGTTAAAAAGCCAAGGCAGTCCTGTCCTATAGTCCATCATGTTAAACTGTGTGTCCACTGTTCTTGTCATCCTCTCTGCAGTCAGATAAGTAGAGGTGGAAGACATCTGAGTTGCTTGCATTGAGCCGTCCTCCTCGACAGGAGGAGAAAGAACTGGTTTGCATTGACTTTCTTGTTTTTATAATTTATAAACAATATTAATTTCTACAGTGAGAGAAAGTCTTCAGAAACGTTTAATTTTATTATCGGAATTTTAGTTTATTTAAAACATGATTTATTAGTCGATTATGACATTGTTGCATAAGGTTCTATTCACAAGAAAAACACATAAAGAAACAATCATAGCAGACTGAAAATGTGTAAAAATTTCATGGCAATACTGATTCAGTAACTAGTGCAGTGGGATTGAGGTGATTTTTTTTTTTTTATATATTGAATTTATGGAAGAGACACTTTGTGAAGATTCCATCTCTTGTTGGAATTATGAACTTTTTACAAACTCAGGTTCTCAGCTGGATGAATTTCCATCACTTGAAGAGGTGTAATAGTGTTATCAGTTTTGTACGTCGAGGAAACATACAGTAATATTTCATATATTATAAAGTCAGCATATTTAAATTGTTGAAAACAGTGCTGTAAAATTTAATTAGAACATTTTTACTAGAAATCTCAATACACTGTTTTCTCTCTTGACTGTAACAGTGAGGCTGGTGTGAAATCATTAGTGGTTCTGAGGGCTCCTCTCTGGTGGGCTTCATGTTACAAGTGTTCAGGCACTGAGGGGTTTTTCGCTTCGCGTCTACTGATGTTTTGTGTTTATGTGTGTCTCTGGCACAGTAATAGCAACAGCAGTGTCTTCAGCTGCACATATCCTGTCCCAATTTAGAGTCACTCTGTTACTGAAAGAGTCTAGTTTCAATACTGAATTTGCTCTTTCAGTGAATCTTTGTAGTCTGTTTGTGTATCCAACAAGTGCGCTTCCAATCCACTCCAGTGTTTTCCCCTGACAGGTCTGGTTCTGAATGCCAAGCTGTGTAGTAGTCACTAACAAATAAGAGACCTGACCGGTGATGGTGAGACGGTTGACCTGGCCTGCACAGTCAGCAGAGGCTGGCTGTTGTCAACTGGTTCACACACTTCACACCTGTTAAAAAAGAAAATTGCTTTTGTTATAAATGATCAACGTTCTACAGCAAGAGAAGAAATGTTGGAATGTGACAAATCCAGAGAGACTCAACAGGATCTCAGCTGCCAACAGTCAGCAGCAGAGCTACAGAAAAACATGTTTATGGTGAAGCTGACGAAGGCTGTGAACTCCACTGACAGTCTGATCTGAAGTTTTTTATAGCTGAGTAACAAGGAAGGTCACTGAGTTGCATAGAATCAAACACATGAAGCAATCAGTGTTGGTCTAACTGGAGCCGATAATTCCTGTTAATAACAATTTAATACGCAGCCATTGATGGTTGAAGACATTACACTGACACAACAAAATAGATGAGCTTAGTAAATGTTGAGAAATTAAAAACATATTATTATCCATGTTTTAAAAACAGTTTCTACAATTTAATAATAGTGTAGTTGTTTTGTTTTTGAAAAAAAATAATTTTGTCCTTTACTTCCATCAAACATAAAAAATATGTTTTCATATATTTCATTGAACATTTCTTTGTTATTTATTATATTAGCTTACTTACATATTGATATTGAATTGATTTCAGTCATATACACCTGTACAAGAAAGATGAGCTGACTAAATATTGAGAAATTAAAATATTATTGTTATATAATGTTTTAAATCGAGTCTTCACAAGATTTTTGCTTCAGCACTTCCATATAGATTTTTAATAACATGATCCCTTCCACCTTTCCTTTCCTGTCTACCTTGATGTGGATTTTAATTACTGTTACTGGCAAGATTATTTTTCACTCTCCTGACATGACTTCACTTTTGATTCTTCATAGCAGAAATTGATTCTGTCTTAATTTGTAAAACGTATGGTATTTGTTTTGA
The DNA here is from genome assembly GCF_002260705.1 of Seriola dumerili. Taxonomy (NCBI): domain Eukaryota; kingdom Metazoa; phylum Chordata; class Actinopteri; order Carangiformes; family Carangidae; genus Seriola; species Seriola dumerili. Next base: position 27,036 of record NW_019174797.1, on the reverse strand, counting down.
GTATGTTTTTAAGCAACGCAGTTGTTGTACTGTCCCTTTGACCCTTTTATTGACTCATTTTCTTCATTGTGGTGTTTTGTGTTTACATCTTTAGTCCATATTCTTCAAAGAACACTTCGTCAGAACCTTGGTAAAGTGAGAGACAACAATTAATTTGATTAAGAGAATAATAGGCAAGCAAAACATGCAAAATGAAACATTGTTATTTAAAATGTTAATATGAAAAATATAACATTTAAAATCAGAATTTTAACAAAATAAAAATAGCAAAATACCCCATCTACGTCCTACTATTGTATGATTTTGTAAGCGCGCTGCCAGATCAACTTCGTCATGTGTGGGACTACTCAGCACAATAATAAACAGCAGAATCTTCAGTCTTCAGACTCGTTCATCTGCAGAATACCAGCTGCTTCCTGCTGGTTGTCCTCTGGAGATGGTAAACCGGCTTAGGACTGACCGAGAGTAGTATTTGCTGCTACACAGTATGCATGAGAGGCAACCACTCCCAGTCCTTTCCAGGAGCGCTGTCTGATCCAGGCCCATTCAGTGTCATCTGAATGTGAACCAGAGCGCTGTTACAGGTCAGTCTGTGGGGAATTCTCCAGGTCCTTTTAACCACTGGTTCAGATTCTGTCAGACGTCTGAACCATTCACACTCTGTAACAAAAAATAAATAATAGTACTGGGAAGTTGATTAAATTCTGCAAAGTTGTTTAAAGACAACTTCAACTCAGGATCAGAGAAACTCTTCACCTGCCACCAGAGAGTTAAAAGCAGCAGTCGCCTGTCCTATACGTCCATCATGTTAAAACTGTGTGTCCACTGTTCTCTGTCCATCCTCTCTGGCAGTCAGATAAGTAGAGTGGAGACATCTGAGTTTTGCAAATTGAAACTCCTTCCTCACAGGTGAGGAGAGAACTGGTTTGCATTTGACTTTCTTTTTTATAATTTATAAAATATTAATTCCTACAGTGAGAGCAAAAGTCTCTTCAGAAGGTTAATTTTTATTATTGGAATTTAAAATTGTTAAAAACAGCTATTTTTGGTCTGAATACTATTGTTCATAAGGTTTATTCACAAGAAAAAACATCACCATAAAACTCTGAAATCGATAGACAGTAACCGTCAGTGAATTGATTTTTGTTCAAAGATTAGGAAAATTTATCCATGTCTTGTTTGGATTATGACCTTTTTAAAAACCAAGGTTCTTCAGCTGGATGAATTTCATCACTTGAAAGGTGTAATAGATGTTATTCAGTTTTCACTTTGGGAAAAAAATACAGTAATATTTCAGAATTAATAAAGTCAAGCATATTTAAAATTGTTGAAACACGTTGCTGTAAATTTAATTAAGGACCATTTATAAATCTAAGTACTGTTTCTCTCTTGACTGTAACAGTGAGCTGGTGTGAACTCATTAGTGGTCTGAGGGCTCCTCTCTGGTGCTTCATGTTACAAGTGTTGAGGCACTGAGGGGTTTTTGTTCAGGTCTACTGATGGTTTGTGTTTATTGGTGTGTGTCTGGCACAGTAATACACAGAGATGTCTTCAGGCTGCACATTCTGTCCACTTTAGAGTCACTGTTTTGCTGGAAGAGTCTAAGTCGATACTGGAACTTGTTCTTTAGTGAATCTTTGTAGGATGAAGCTCCAGTAATATCTCGATCCAATCCCCTCCAGTGCTTTCCTGCAGGCTGTCTGATCCAAGCTGTGTAGTAGTCACTAACAGAATAAGAGACCTGACAGGTGATGGGTGAGACGTTTGACCTGGCTGCACAGTCACAGAGGCTGGCTGTGTCAACTGTTCACACTTCACACCTGTTAAAAAAGAAAATGTTTTGTTATAAATGATCAAGTTCTACAGCAAGAGAAGAAATGTTGACTATGACAAATCCAGAGAGACTCTACAGGATCCAGCTGCCAACAGCAGCAGCAGAGCTACAGAAAACATTGTTTATGGTGAAGCTGACGAGCTGTGAACTCCCGACAGTCTGATCTGAAGTTTTTTATAGCTGAGTAGACAGGAGGGTCACCTGAGTTTGCACTAGAATCAACACATGAAGCGTTCAGTGTTGGTCTAACTGGAGCCGATAGAAGAGTCTGTTTGGTGTAACTGGTCAACACCTCCTACATCAGATTAATGTGTCAGCACACTCTATTTTTTACTACAGCATTTTTCCTCTATTTAATTGTTATCTGTTATTTACCTCACTAAACCTGTGTGACAATTCACAAACAAATTGCATCCCTTACTGAGATGAAAAACTGTGGTATAGAGTTCCTGTCATTAGTTGATTTACTTTTTGTCTATACACCATATTTACTTATCTTTGATCTGTGTGGTTGCATCAGTTTCAGAATCTAATGAGAACAGCCGAGTGCCTCAGAAACTTGACAATGACTGACGTCTGCGTGATTTATAGTTGGAACTTGCACACATTTTTTTTCAACTCTCCATGATAATGAGATCATTTTTAATCCACATCCATTTTACAGAAAATTTTTATATGATTTATTCAAAAGAACATAAATGCGACATTTGAAGTTGTTTTCAGCAGCCACGTTGTTGTACATCCCTTACTTAGGATTTTTGTTTTGTTATATTTCTCAGGAAAGAAGTAAAGTATTGGCGATGTGAAGCATTATACTCTTATATGAAAGATGTAATATGTAAATCACAAATATTTGATATGTAATATATATTAACAGCAATAACATCTTAAAACTCAGGCTCCACGCAGCCTGAAAGTTGAGTCATTGATGGGATTTTTGTACAGCTGTTTCAACCAAGCTCCAGTACACTGTGAAGTGCTCCAGCATCACATGAATAAGACAGCAGAATCTTCAGTGCTTCGACTGTTCCATCTGCAGATACAGTGCATGCCTCTCCTGCTGTTGTCTCTGACGAGATGGTAAACGGCTTGGGACATGACTGAAGAGTAGGATTTGCTGCTGTCAGTGCCATGCCAGCAATCGCATCCACGTCCTTTACCAGGAGGCCTGTCTGCGAACAGTGCATGTCGGTAGCGTCTGAATGTGAATCCAGAGCCTGTTACAGGCTCGAGTCTGTGGGAATTCATCCATGGTCTTTTAACCACTGGTTCAGACTCGTCAGAGTGCTCGACCAATCACAACGCCTGTCCAACACAAAGGAATAGAGATCAGTGTGTTTTAAGCTTGTGTAGATTTCCAGAAACAAATGCAACTCAGAGAAAGTCTTTCCCAACCTGGCCCAGAACAAGAGAGTTTAAAAGCAGCAGTCCATGTTCCATATAGTCCATCATTTAAACTGGTGTGTCCACTTTATCCTCTTCATCCTCTCTGCAGTCACATAAGAATAGAGGTGGAAGACATCTGAGTTTTGCATTGACTCCTCCTCACATGGGACCGGAGAGAACTGTCTTGCCACTTGACGATCTTTGTCAACTTAAAATTTGCATCTATAGTTGGAAGAACAAGTCTTTCAGACAGTTGATTGTGGGAATTTTAGTTGAATAAAAACAGATTTTCTGGTCACATGACATTGTTTCATGGAGGTTTATTCACAAGAAAACAAAACATCACACAACTGAATTTCATCACTTGAGCAGGTAATTAATAGTTGGTTATTTCACTTGTTGAGTCACTGTGGTACAACGTGGTCAACAAATCTATAAAAGAGACAGTGGAGTGGAGACATTCTGTGAAGAACTGGCGAATGTTTCTGTTTAACAACGCATGTCTCCAATTAAATTTACATCTTTCTCTCAAATGTTCTGACAAAACAAACTTCAAGAAAGTGTGTATATGTAATTTCTAGAGGTCAGTGTCGTTGGTCATAGCAAACACTATCGATAGTAGTACGATAGAGAGAAGAGAGAGAGAGATACATTTTATAATAACAGTTTGAATTCTTTCCCTTGTGATTTCTGTTGTCAGGAACCAGTGGTTCAGCCTACTCATATGTCTCTTGTTCAGAGTTTTGTATCCTTGATGCCCTGATTCTGTTTTCCCTCCTAAATTAATACATAGAGTTTTTTGCCTTACAGTCAAAGCAAAGACAGTAATGAGGGTAGTTGAGGTCCATCAGAACATATAAGATGAGGGCTGTAGGGATTTATGTACTAGCTCGCTAATACTTGAATTCCAGTCACATGTGAGTGCTCGATGCACAAGTAATAACACAGCAGAAACATCTTCAAGTCTATACCATGTCACTGTTCATCTGTAGATACACCGTGCTTTCTTGCTGTGACGTCTTCTGGGATGATGGTAAACCGGCCTTGACTGATGATGAGTAGTAGTGTTGCTACTAGTAACAACTGATAGTTGCAAATCCCACTGCCAGCTCCTTCTTTCCAGCAGCCTGTCTGAGTATCCAAGGTTCGCAGTAATCGATACACCAACCCAAGGATATGTGCAGGTCAATCTGTGGGATTCTCCACGCGCTGTTACCATGATTCAGATCGGTTCATGAGTCTGACCCTCAGTACCTACAGAAATTTTACAAATCAGTTAGATTCTGGGGTAAATAAACAGATGTTTCATTCAGATTTCTGTCAAGATGTCTCGTTTGCTAGGCTTTGATTTATCAAGAAATACAGTTAATATCTTAACCTGTCCAGAGTAATTTGGACAGGATGAGGGAATAAAACACAACTACCATAGATAATCACGTCGATGCCATTGTAAACATTATATGTCTCTGTCCACAGCCTGACTGTCTAGTGGTCTGTCAGTGAATTTAGTTCTCTTGTCCTTCTCTTCTACTCTGCAGCGCAGCTATGTAGAGATCGGAACTCAGAGATCAGATGACTTTGCATTGTTACCCCTCCTCTCTGTCACTGAAGCAGAGACGCTATCGCTTGCACATCTCACAATCTCTGGAACAAAACTTGGATGAATGACCTTAGGGAGTCGCAACCACATCATTCGCAGCGACGTTTATGTCATTCTGGTGTCTCAACTGGTGTTTGTGTCACCGTGTTTGATTTTCGTTCCATTTTTTTTGAAAACCAATGAGTTTTTGGAAGTTTATTTTTAATCAGTTTTAAATACCTTATTTAGTGAACGGTTTAAATGTTGTTTTCCAATGCAGTGTGTAAAACCTAGTCCTTATTTAAATCTTTTCACTGTAGCGGATACTACTAATTCATACAGTGAACGGTCAGTGATTATAAATAATGAGATGAATATCAACCATGGACAACCTAGTTACTGTTTAATTTAAACTGATAACAGACTTTTCTCTCACTGACATGCGTGAATCTTAGTAGTACCGCAGTCGAGCTCTAAGAGACCATGTCACGCTAAATGCCATTTGAGGGCTGCGTAGTACCGGTTTGTATAGATGTGTGATCTCCCTGGTGCATCATTACACAGTCAGCAGCACTTGGAGGGTTTTTGATTCGAGGTCCTGACTGATGGGTTTTGTGGTTATTGGTGTCTCTGGCACAGTAATAACACAGCAGTGTCTTCATGGCTGCAATTCCTGTCCATTTAAAGAGCACTGTGTTTGCTGGAAGATGTGCGTAGTTCGTATAAGACTGAACTTGTTCTTTAGTGAATCTTTGTTAGTATGAAGCTCAGTATATATCTCACTCCAATCCCCTCCAAGTCCTTTCCCTGCAGGCTGTCTGATCCAAGCTGTGTATTGTAGCTGTAAAGAATAAGAGACCGACAGGTGGTGAGATGTTGGACTGGCTGCACTCACAGAGGGGCTGTTCAACTGTCACACTTCACTTACCTGGTATAAAAAAGGAAAATGTTTTGTTATAAATTGATCACATATGTTACACCTACAGCATAGCCGCGATGTCAAGAATTGTATGAGTGACTATGAGCAAATCCAGAGAGACTCACGCGGATCCCAGCCTGCCAACGACGGAGGTCAGCGACGGCACTGAGCTACAGAAAACATGGTTTATGGTGAACGGCTGACGAGCTGTCGAAACTTCCACTAGACAGTCTGATCTGAAGTTCCTTTATAGCTGAGTAACAAGGAAGTCACTGAGTTTGCCTAGAGTCAAACACAGAACGCAATGTCCAGCATCAGTGTATATATGGTATAGAACTGAGGAAGCCAATAGAAGAGATTGTTGGTTGTTACTGTTCAACACCTCATACTGAACAGTGTAAATTACTTTATTAATCTGTACAGACAGTAACTTTTGTTATACAACAATTTATTCTCCTTATTATAATTAACTTATTACCTTGTAATTTTCTTACTAAACCTTGTTGTGAACAATAAACAAGAAACTGCATGCATTTAAGCTGAAATGAAAAACTGTGTACAGTTTTGTGCATTTGTATGGTAATTATGGCACCACCAATTTTATTACCTTTATCTTATGTGGTTGTGTCATTTCAGATCAATGAGAACACCAAGTGTCCTTTATCTTAGTTTACAGACGAGACAGAAAACTTACAATGACTGACTCTGTAGTGATTGTATAACGTAGAAACTGCGAACATTTTTTTTCACTCATCATAACTGAATCAATTTTTTAATTCCACATCATTTACAGAAATGATGATGTCTGTATTCAGAGGAACATAATGCAATTTTGAAGAGTTTTCCCGCAGCCACATTGTTATACAAATTCTACTTTTTTAAGATTTTCTTGTTTAATGTTTAGTCATATTTTCTTGTGAAAGATAAAGTATTTGGCGATTGTGAAGGCAATATACTGTTCTTATATAGAAGATAGATATGGTGAAATCAATATATTTGATACGTGAATAATAGTAGTAATACAAAAGACACTTAACATCAGGCTCCACCAGCCTGAAATATGAGGATTGATGGATATTGTAGAGTTGTTCACGATCCAGTCACTGTGAGTCTGCCAGCACAATAATAATCACAGAATCTTCGTCTTCAGAACTGTTCATCTGCAGATACACCTGCTCATCGCTGTGTCTCTGAGATGGTAAACCGGCCTTGGACTGAGCTGAGAGTAGGATTTTTGCTGCTGTCAGTGCCATGCCAGGCAATCCACTCCAGTCTTTACCAGGAGCCTGTCTGACGCAGTGCAATATCGTAGCTGCTGAATGTGAATCCAGAGCCTGTTAACAGGTCAAGTACTGATGGGATTCTTCAAGGTCCTTTTAACCACTGGTTCAGATTCTTGTCCAGAGTCTGAACCATCAACACCTGTAACAAAAAAATGAAATAGATAACTGTGGAAGGTTGATTAAATGCTCAAAGTTTTAAAAGACAACGTTCAACTCAAAGGATCAGGAGAAACTCTTCACCTGCCCAGGCAGAGAGTTAAAAGCAGCAGTCCTGTCCTATCGTCCCATCATGTTAAAGCTGTGTGTCCCACTGTTCTCAGTCATCCTCTCTGCGTCAGATAAGTAGATGGTGGAAGACATCTGAGTTTTTGTCATTGACTCCTACCTGCACGGAGGGAGGAGAGAACTGGTTTGCATTTGACTTTCTTTTTTATATTTATAAAATCTTATTCTAGCAGTAGAGAAAAGTCTTCAGACGTTTATTTTATTATTGGAATTTTAGTTGTTAAAAAATTGCATTTTTGGGTCCAAATGACATTGTTTCATAAGGTTTATTCACAAGACAACACAATCACACAAGCCTGAAAATTGTAAAAAGTTCATGAATACTGATTCAGTTAACTAGTGCAGTTGTGATTTTTGAGAGAATATTTTTTGTTTTTTAGATATTGATTTTATGGATAGAGACACTTTTGGTGAAATCCGTAGTCTTGTTGGATTACTGGACCCTTGTTTTAAAAAACCAGGTTCCAGCTGGATGAATTTCATCAGCTTGAAAGGTGTAATAGTGTTCATTCAGTTTTCACCTTTGGTAAAATGTACAGCTTATATTTCAGATATTATAAGTCAGCCATATTTGAATTATGAAAAAAGTTTGCTGTAAAATTTAAATTTAAGAACCATTTATAAAATCTAAAGCACTGTTGTTCTCTCTTGACTGTAACAGTGACCCGGTGTGAAAGTCATTCGTGGTCTCGAGGCTCCTCCTCTGGTGGCCTTGCCATGTTAGCAAGTGTTGCAGGCACTAGAGGGTTTTTGTTGCAGGTCTACTGATGGGATTTGTGTTTATTGTGTGATCTGCTGGCACACGTAATACAGGCAGCAGTGTCCTTCTAGGCTGCACATTCTGTCATTTTAGAAGTCACTCTGTTGCTGAAAGAGTCTGTTCAATACGCTGATTTGAGTTCCTTTAGTGAATCTTTGTAGTATGTTGTTGATACCAGCAGCGACGCTTCGCCAATCCATTCCAGTCTTTTTCCCTGGCAGCTGTGATCCAAGCTGTGTAGTAGCCACTAACAGAATAAAGAGGACCTGACAGGTGATGGGTGAGACGTTGACCTGGTGAACATCACAGAGGCTGGCTGTGTCAACTGGTTTCACACTGTCACTACCTGTTAAAAAAGAAAATGTTTTGTTATAAATCGATCAAAAGTTCCTACCAGCAAGAGAAGAAATGTTGAATGGTGCCAAATCCAGAGAGAACTACATGGATCCAGCTGCACAGCAGCAAGCAGAGCTACAGAAAACTGGTTTATGGTGAAGCTGACGGAAGGCTGTGAACTCCACTGACAGTCTGATCTGAGAGTGTGATTTCATAGCTGAGTAAACGAAGGAGGTCATGAGTTTGCATAGAATCAACACATGAGCATCAGTGTTAGTCTAACTGGAGCCAGTAGAAGAGTCTGTTTTGGTGTGTACTGTCAACACCTCAAGTACTCATGTAATTAATTTATTAATTCTGTCAGCACATAACTTTTTTAATGCAACCAATTATTCTTCTATATATATTTACTTATTACCTGTAATTTCACTTGCTAAACCTGTGTGACAATAAAAAAAAACTGCATGCTTTAGCTGAAATGAACTGTGGTATAGTTCGTTGGCATTTGTATGTAATTATCACCACATTATACCTTTTACTTTGTGGTTGTGTCATTTCAGATCAATGAGACCACCAAGGTGTCTTTTATCTTAGTTACAGACGAGAACAGAAAACTTGACTAATGACTGACCTCTTAGTGATTGTATAAGGTAGAAACTGCAACAGTTTTTTTTCACTCATCATATGAAATCAATTTGTTAATCCACATCATTTTACAGAAATGATATGTTCTTTATTCAGAGGCACGTAATGCATTTGAAGAGTTTTTCCAGCAAAAGAATATAAACGATGTCATATGATCG
>NW_019174797.1:10348-17826 GCF_002260705.1 Seriola dumerili | reverse complement strand
TGACAAATCCAGAGAGACTCACAGGATCCAGCTGCCAACAGCAGCAGCAGAGCTACAGAAAACATGGTTTATGGTGAAGCTGACGAGCTGTGAACTCCACTGACAGTCTGATCTGAAGTTTTTATAGCTGAGTAACAAGGAAGGTCACTGAGTTTGCATAGAATCAAACACATGAAGCGTCAGTGTTGGTCTAACTGGAGCCGATAGAAGAGTCTGTTTGGTGTTACTGTCAACACCTCCTACATCAGATTAATGTGTCAGCACATCTATTTTTACTACAGCATTTATTCCTCTATTTAATTGTTATCTGTATTTACTTACTAAACCTGTGTGACAATACACAAACAAATGCATCCCTTAGCTGAGATGAAAACTGTGGTATAGTTCCTGCATTAGTTGATTTACTTTTTGTCATTATCACCATATTTTACCTTTATCTGTGTGGTTGCATCAGTTCAGATCAATGAGAACACCATAGTGCCTCAGAAACTTGACAATGACTGACGTCTGCTGATTTTATAGTTGGAACTGCAACATTTTTTTTCACTCTCATGATATGAATCACTTTTTAATCCACATCATTTACAGAAATTATATGTATTTATTCAAAAGAACATAATGCATTTGAAGTTTGTTTTCAGCAGCCACGTTGTTGTACAAATTCTCCTTATTAGGATTTTTGTTTTGTCATATTTCTCAGGAAAGAATAAAGTATTGGCGATGTGAAGCATATACTCTTATATAAAGATGTAATATGTAAATCAAATATTTGATATGTAATATATATAACACAATAACACTTAAAACTCAGGCTCCACCAGCCTGAAATATGAGGATTGATGGATTTTGTACAGCTGTTCAACCAACTCCAGTCACTGTGAGTCTCCAGCACAATAATAAACAGCAGAATCTTCAGTCTTCAGACTGTTCATCTGCAGATACAGCTGCTCTCTGCTGTTGTCTCTGGAGATGGTAAACCGGCCTTGGACTGACTGAGAGTAGGATTTGCTGCTGTCAGTGCCATGCCAGGCAATCCACTCCAGTCCTTTACCAGGAGCCTGTCTGACCCAGTGCATGTCGTAGCTGCTGAATGTGAATCCAGAGCCTGTACAGGTCAGTCTGTGGGATTCTCCAGGTCTTTTAACCACTGGTTCAGATTCTGTCAGAGTCTGACCATCAACACCTGTCAACACAAAAAGGAATAGAGTCAGGTGTTTTAAGCTTGTTAGATTTCAAAAACAAATGCAACTCAAGAGAAAGTCTTCACCTGCCCAGCAGAGAGTTAAAAGCAGCAGTCCTGTCCTATAGTCCATCATTTTAAACTGTGTGTCCACTGTTCTCTGTCATCCTCTCTGCAGTCACATAAGTAGAGGTGGAAGACATCTGAGTTTTGCATTGACTCCTCCTCACAGGGAGGAGAGAACTGGTTTGCACTTGACGATCTTTGTCAAATTTAAAAATTATGCATCTATAGTGGAAGAAAAGTCTTCAGAAGTTGAATTGTGGAATTTTAGTTGAATAAAAACAGATTTTTGGTCAAATGACATTGTTCATGAGGTTTATTCACAAGAAAAAAACATCACACAACTGAATTTCATCACTTGACAGGTATAATAGTGTTATTCACTTGTTGAGTCACTGTGGTACAACGTGGTCAACAATTAAAAGAACAGTGAGTGGAGACTTCTGTGAAGAACTGGGAATGTTTCTGTTTACAAGCATGTCTCCAAAAATTACATTTTCTCTCAAAATGTTCTTGACAAAACAAATTAGAAGTGTGTATATGTAATTTCTAGAGGTCAGTGTGTGTGTCATAGCAAACACTATGATAGTAGTAGATAGAGAGAGAGAGAGAGAGAACATGTTTATATAACAGGTTTATTCTTTTCCTGTGATTTCTGTGTCAGGACCAGTGTTTCAGCGCTATCATTGTCTCTTGGTCAGAGTTTGTACCTTGATCCCTGATTCTGTATTTCCCTCCTAAATTAATACATAGAGTTTTTTCCTTACAGTCAAAGCAAAGACAGTATGAGGTAGTTGAGGTCCATCAGAAAATAAAGATGAGGACTGTAGGATTTTGTACAGCTGCTGAACTGATTCCAGTCACTGTGAGTCTCGAGCACAATAATAAACAGCAGAATCTTCAGTCTTCAGACTGTTCATCTGCAGATACACCTGCTTTCTGCTGTTGTCTCTGGAGATGGTAAACCGGCCTTGGACTGACTGAGAGTAGTAGATGTTGCTACTAGTAACACTGATAGTTGCAACCCACTCCAGTCCTTCTCCAGCAGCCTGTCTGATCCAAGCGTTCCAGTAATTATCACCAAACCCAGAATATGTGCAGGTCAATCTGTGGGATTCTCCAGGCCTTTTAACCACTGGTTCAGACTCGGTCAGAGTCTGACCCTCAGTACCTACAGAAATTTAAACAACTCATTAGATTCTGTAATGAAACCAGATGTTTCATCAGATTCTGTCAGATGTCTTTAGCTGTTTATCAGAAATACAGTTAATATTCTTACCTGTCCAGATAATTGACAGGATGAGAAAAAACAACCCAATAATCAGGTCTGATCATTGTAAAATCTAATAGTCTCTGTCCACTGTACTGTCTGTGTCTGTCAGTGATTTAGTCCCTGTCCTTCACTCTGCAGCACATATGTAGAGATGGAAGAGATCAGAGATTTGCATTGACCCCTCCTCCTCAAAGAGAAACGCACCACATCTCACATCTCTGGAAAAACTTGGATGAATGATTAGGGAGTCGCAAACCACATCATCAGCCGACGTTTTCATTCTGTGTCTCAATGTGTTTAGTGTCACGTGTTTATTTTGTTTCATTTTGTTTTGAAAAACAATGATTTTTTGGAAGTTTTTTTTAATACTTTTAATACTTATTTGTAAGGTTTAAATGTTTTTCAATGAGGTGTAATAGTCTTATTAATTTTTCACTGTGGGAATATATACAGTGACGTATCAGTGATTATAATATCTGAGTATTCAAACCCATGGAAACCGTTACTGTTTAATTAAACTGATGACACTGTTTCTCTCCTCACTGTAACAGTGAGCTGGTGTGAAATCATTAGTGGTCTGAGGGCTCCTCCTCTGGTGGCTTCATGTTACAAGTGTTCAGGCACTGAGGGGTTTTTGTTCAGGTCTACTGATGGTTTGTGTTATTGTGTGTCTCTGGCACAGTAATACACAGCAGTGTCTTCAGGCTGCACATTCTGTCCATTTAGAGTCACTGTTTTGCTGGAAGAGTCTAAGTCGATACTGAACTTGTTCTTTAGTGAATCTTTGTAGTATGAAGCTCCAGTATATCTCGATCCAATCCACTCCAGTCCTTTCCCTGCAGGCTGTCTGATCCAAGCTGTGTAGTAGCTGCTAACAGAATAAGAGACCTGACAGGTGATGGTGAGATGTTGACCTGGCTGCACAGTCACAGAGGCTGGCTGTGTCAACTGTTCACACTTCACACCTGTTAAAAAAGAAAATGTTTTGTTATAAATGATCAAGTTCTACAGCAAGAGAAGAAATGTTGACTATGACAAATCCAGAGAGACTCACAGGATCCAGCTGCCAACAGCAGCAGCAGAGCTACAGAAAACATGGTTTATGGTGAAGCTGACGAGCTGTGAACTCCACTGACAGTCTGATCTGAAGTTTTTATAGCTGAGTAACAAGGAAGGTCACTGAGTTTGCATAGAATCAAACACATGAAGCATCAGTGTTGGTCTAACTGGAGCCAATAGAAGAGTCTGTTTGGTGTTACTGTCAACACCTCCTACTACATGTAATTATTTATTAATCTGTCAGCACATAACTTTTTTAATACAACAATTATTCTTCTATATATATTTACTTATTACCTGTATTTTCTTACTAAACCTGTGTGACAATAAACAAAAAACTGCATGCTTTAGCTGAAATGAAAACTGTGGTATAGTTCTTGCATTTGTATGTAATTATCACCACATTATACCTTTAACTTTGTGGTTGTGTCATTTCAGATCAATGAGAACACCAAGGTGTCTTATCTTAGTTACAGACGAGACAGAAACTTGACAATGACTGACCTCTAGTGATTGTATAGTAGAAACTGCAACATTTTTTTTCACTCATCATATGAATCAATTTTTAATCCACATCATTTACAGAAATGATATGTCTTTATTCAGAGGAACATAATGCATTTGAAGAGTTTTCAGCAGCCACATTGTTATACAAATTCTCCTTTTTAAGATTTTCTTGTTTAATGTTTAGTCATATTTCTTGTGAAAGGATAAAGTATTGGCGATGTGAAGCATATACTGTTATATAAAGATGATATGTGAAATCAATTATTTGATACGTAATATATATAATACAATAACACTTAACACTCAGGCTCCACCAGCCTGAAATATGAGGATTGATGGATATTGTAGAGTTGTTCAACCGACTCCAGTCACTGTGAGTCTCCAGCACAATAATAAACAGCAGAATCTTCAGTCTTCAGACTGTTCATCTGCAGATACACCTGCTCTCTGCTGTCGTCTCTGGAGATGGTAAACCGGCCTTGGACTGACTGAGAGTAGGATTTGCTGCTGTCAGTGCCATGCCAGGCAATCCACTCCAGTCCTTTTCCAGGAGCCTGTCTGATCCAGTGCATATCGTAGCTGCTGAATGTGAATCCAGAGCCTGTACAGGTCAGTCTGTGGGATTCTCCAGGTCTTTTAACCACTGGTTCAGATTCTGTCAGAGTCTGACCATCAACACCTGTAACAAAAAAATAAATAAATAACTGGGAAGTTGATTAAATGCTTCAAAGTTTTAAAGACAACTTCAACTCAGGATCAGAGAAACTCTTCACCTGCCCAGCAGAGAGTTAAAAGCAGCAGTCCTGTCCTATAGTCCATCATGTTAAACTGTGTGTCCACTGTTCTCTGTCATCCTCTCTGCAGTCAGATAAGTAGAGGTGGAAGACATCTGAGTTTTGCATTGACTCCTCCTCACAGGGAGGAGAGAACTGGTTTGCATTTGACTTTCTTTTTTATATTTATAAAATATTATTCTACAGTGAGAGAAAAGTCTTCAGACGTTTAATTTTATTATTGGAATTTTAGTTGTTAAAAATTGATTTTTGGTCCAATGACATTGTTCATAAGGTTTATTCACAAGACAAAACATCACACAACTGAAAACTTGTAAAAGTTTCATGATACTGATTCAGTAACTAGTGCAGTTGTGATTGAGAGAATATTTTTTGTTTTTTAAATATTGATTTTATGGAAGAGACACTTTGTGAAGATCCATGTCTTGTTGGATTATGACCTTTTTAAAACCAGGTTCTCAGCTGGATGAATTTCATCACTTGAAAGGTGTAATAGTGTTATTCAGTTTTCACCTTTGGTAAATGTACAGTTATATTTCAGATATTATAAAGTCAGCATATTTGAATTAATGAAAAAAGTTGCTGTAAAATTTAATTAAGAACCATTTATAAAATCTAAACACTGTTTCTCTCCTCACTGTAACAGTGACCCGGTGTGAAATCATTAGTGGTCTGAGGGCTCCTCCTCTGGTGGCTTCATGTTACAAGTGTTCAGGCACTGAGGGGTTTTTGTTCAGGTCTACTGATGGTTTGTGTTATTGTGTGTCTCTGGCACAGTAATACACAGCAGTGTCTTCAGGCTGCACATTCTGTCCATTTAGAGTCACTCTGTTGCTGGAAGAGTCTAAGTCAATACTGAACTTGTTCTTTAGTGAATCTTTGTAGTATGAAGCTCCAGTAGCAGCCATTCCAATCCACTCCAGTCCTTTCCCTGCAGGCTGTCTGATCCAAGCTGTGTAGTAGCTGCTAACAGAATAAGAGACCTGACAGGTGATGGTGAGACGTTGACCTGGCTGCACAGTCACAGAGGCTGGCTGTGTCAACTGTTCACACTTCACACCTGTTAAAAAAGAAAATGTTTTGTTATAAATGATCAAGTTCTACAGCAATGACAAATCCAGAGAGACTCACAGGATCCAGCTGCCAACAGCAGCAGCAGAGCTACAGAAAACATGGTTTATGGTGAAGCTGACGAGCTGTGAACTCCACTGACAGTCTGATCTGAAGTTTTTATAGCTGAGTAACAAGGAAGGTCACTGAGTTTGCATAGAATCAAACACATGAAGCATCAGTGTTAGTCTAACTGGAGCCAGTAGAAGAGTCTGTTTGGTGTTACTGTCAACACCTCATACTACATGTAATTATTTATTAATCTGTCAGCACATAACTTTTTTAATGCAACAATTATTCTTCTATATATATTTACTTATTACCTGTATTTACTTGCTAAACCTGTGTGACAATAAACAAAAAACTGCATGCTTTAGCTGAAATGAAAACTGTGGTATAGTTCTTGCATTTGTATGTAATTATCACCACATTATACCTTTATCTTTGTGGTTGTGTCATTTCAGATCAATGAGAACACCAAGGTGTCTTATCTTAGTTACAGACGAGACAGAAACTTGACAATGACTGACCTCTAGTGATTGTATAGTAGAAACTGCAACATTTTTTTTCACTCATCATATGAATCAATTTTTAATCCACATCATTTACAGAAATGATATGTCTTTATTCAGAGGAACGTAATGCATTTGAAGAGTTTTCAGCAAAAAATATAAAGATGTCATATGAAATCAATTATTTCATATGTAATATATATAACACAATAATACTTAACACTCAGGCTCCACCAGCCTGAAATATGAGGATTGATGGATTTTGTACAGCTGTTTCCGCTTCAAGTTGGACAGTCTCAGATGCACCATGCTGTTGCTGTCATCTCTACTGATTACTGCACGTCCTCTCACACTGCTGGCATAATTGTTTCTACTGGAATCAGAATAGCTGCTCCCCATCCATTCCAGTGCTTTTCCTACAGATTGTTTGATCCAGGTCATAACACAGCAGTTAAATGTGAAGCCAGATCCTCTGCAGGAGAGATTGAGAGTCTCCCCAGGCCTCTTCACTACTGAACTGGAAGGAATGGACTCCATACTCTGACCTGTACAACCTGATGATACGAAAGGAGAGAGACAGTGAGACAGTCATCTGGGAAGTTTTCTAGTATCACTGACTGACCATCAGTCACTGCTGTCTGATAAAAGATGAAACATCAAGAAGCAGGAGAACTCACAGGACAGAGAGAGAGCAACCAGCAGAAGAGTGAGTGTGTTCATCATCCTGAGTCTGGAGATGTGACCTCTGATGCTGCACACAAACTACAAGACCAGTCAGCAGGACACAAGTACACTACACACACTGAGGATTTGCATCAGGACATCATGGGGAGGGAGGATGGGGCTCGTGTACAGGAAGTCTGTTCTGGTTTCATTGGATGAAGCCAAAAACAGGACATTTTCAAACACCACATTTTTACCAGCAGCAACAGGGTGGCTGGTATTGGTTTCACCTTGTGAATCTATGTATGTGTATGTGT
>NW_019174797.1:0-10323 GCF_002260705.1 Seriola dumerili | reverse complement strand
TGTGTGTGTGTGTGTGTGTGTGTGTGTGTGTGTGTGTGTGTGTGTGTGTGTGTGTGTGTGTGTGTGTGTGTGTGTGTGTGTGTGTGTGTGTGTGTGTGTGTACATGTGCATCCGTGCGTGTGTGTGTCCTGAAGACACCTACTGTAGCAGGAACTATCAGAGAAGTGTTTTTTAGCACTTTGGCAGGTTTTTCAGTGTCTGTCAGTCAGTCTGTCTGTGGACAGATTTTGTCAGTAATGAAACTTGACAGGTGTGTGGTTGAGATCAAAAAAGGCAAAGATCAAAGATGGGTGTGGTCTGGGCAAGGTCGCCAGACGTAGGTCAGCAAGAAGTAGTGAAGAGGTCATTGGCCCCCCATGTTATCCCGCTGGCCCACATTAGTTTTCAGTCACAGATCACTGTATCCCAGCATCACTCCCATCCACAGACCACCTTGCGATGGGATCACACCAGTATTATATTCCACAAATCAACATTACAATAACAATGATGATGTGCACCCATGGAAAGAATAAGACCAACCACCGGGAATGTTACTTTCTGTCAGCCATGTTTACAGTCTGTCTCAGGTACATTTACTTCAAACATATGAGCACAGCATTTTATTAATCACTGTATTTTTTTATTTACCTCCACCTAAGAGGATATATGCTTTCACAAGTTAAAAATCAGTCATACTCAAATATCACGCAGAGTGGTTTTATAGTGCCTTTTTTAATGTTATTATTTTTTTAGGATAGAAAAATCTTAATTTTCAGTGTAACATCCAGTGTATAAGACCAGCAGGAGTTTGATGGTTTAGTTCAGTCCAGACTTCAAGAGTTAGTCAGTTCACATCAATGAGAACAACAGATCTGAGTTTAGTAACAGAGGAGACAGAAACCTGAAACTGACTGACCTTTTACAAGAGAAAATGCAACATGATTTTTCACTGTCATCTGTCAAAGAAAATATAACTTGAAATAAAAATAATTCAAAAAATAGTTCATGCATGGACTGTTGATTGATGGATTTTGTACAGCTGTTCAACCAACTCCAGTCACTGTGAGTCTCCAGCACAATAATAAACAGCAGAATCTTCAGTCTTCAGACTGTTCATCTGCAGATACAGCTGCTCTCTGCTGTTGTCTCTGGAGATGGTAAACCGGCCTTGGACTGACTGAGAGTAATATTTTGTGCTGCCACTATTGGGATCAGCAGCAATCCACTCCAGTCCTTTTCCAGGAGCCTGTCTGATCCAATGCATCCAGTAGTCACTGAATGTGAATCCAGATGTTATACAGGTCAGTCTGTGGGATTCTCCAGGTCTTTTAACCACTGGTTCAGATTCTGTCAGAGTCTGACCATCAACACCTGTAACAAAAAAATAAATAAATAAATAGCTGGCAAGTTGAATAAATGCTTCAAAGTTTTAAAGACAACTTCAACTCAGGATCAGAGAAACTCTTCACCTGCCCAGCAGAGAGTTAAAAGCAGCAGTCCTGTCCTATAGTCCATCATGTTAAACTGTGTGTCCACTGTTCTCTGTCATCCTCTCTGCAGTCAGATAAGTAGAGGTGGAAGACATCTGAGTTTTGCATTGACTCCTCCTCACAGGGAGGAGAGAACTGGTTTGCATTTGACTTTCTGTTTTATATTTATAAAATATTATTCTAAAGTGAGAGAAAAGTCTTCAGAAGTTTAATTTTATTATTGGAATTTAGGTTGTTAAAAAACGATTTTTGGTTGAATTATATTGTTCATGAGGTTTATTCACAAGACAAAACATCACACAACTGAAAACTCTGAAAAATTTCATGATACTGATTCAGTAACTAGTGCAGTTGCGATTGAGAGAATATGTTTTGTTTTTTAAATATTGATTTTATGGAAGAGACACTTTGTGAAGATCCATGTCTTGTTGGATTATGACCTTTTTAAAACCAGGTTCTCAGCTGGATGAATTTCATCACTTGAAAGGTGTAATAGTGTTATTCAGTTTTCACCTTTGGTAAATGTACAGTTATATTTCAGATATTATAAAGTCAGCATATTTGAATTAATGAAAACAGTTGCTGTAAAATTTAATTAAGAACCATTTATAAAATCTAAACACTGTTTCTCTCTTTACTGCAACAGTGAGCTGGTGTGAAATCATTAGTGGTCTGAGGGCTCCTCCTCTGGTGGCTTCATGTTACAAGTGTTCAGGCACTGAGGGGTTTTTGTTCAGGTCTACTGATGGTTTGTGTTATTGTGTGTCTGGCACAGTAATACACAGCAGTGTCTTCAGGCTGCACATTCTGTCCATTTAGAGTCACTCTGTTGCTGGAAGAGTCTAAGTCAATACTGAACTTGTTCTTTAGTGAATCTTTGTAGTATGAAGCTCCAGTAGCAGCCATTCCAATCCACTCCAGTCCTTTCCCTGCAGGCTGTCTGATCCAAGCTGTGTAGTAGCTGCTAACAGAATAAGAGACCTGACAGGTGATGGTGAGACGTTGACCTGGCTGCACAGTCACAGAGGCCGGCTGTGTCAACTGTTCACACTTCACACCTGTTAAAAAAGAAAATGTTTTGTTATAAATGATCAAGTTCTACAGCAAGAGAAGAAAATGTTGACTATGACAAATCCAGAGAGACTCACAGGATCCAGCTGCCAACAGCAGCAGCAGAGCTACAGAAAACATGGTTTATGGTGAAGCTGACGAGCTGTGAACTCCACTGACAGTCTGATCTGAAGTTTTTATAGCTGAGTAACAAGGAAGGTCACTGAGTTTGCATAGAATCAAACACATGAAGCATCAGAGTTGGTCTAACTGGAGCCGATAGTGTTTGTTCAATTTTACTGTCAACACCTCATACTACATGTAATTAATTATTAATGTGGCAGCACATAACTTTTTTAATGCAGCAATTATTCTTCTATATATATTTACTTATTACCTGTATTTACTTACTAAACCTGTATGACAATGAACAAAAAATGCATGCTCTGGCTGAGATGAAAACTGTGGTATAGTTCCTGCATTTGTTGATTTACTTTTTGTCATTATCACCATATTTTACCTTTATCTGTGTGGTTGCGTCAGTTCATATCAATGAGAACACCATAGTGCCTCAGAAACTTGATAATGACTGACGTCTGCTGATTTTATAGTTGGAACTGCAATATTTCTTTTTAACTCTCACGATATGAATACCTTTTTAATCCACATCATTTAATTAATATTGATTTTATGGAAGAGACACTTTGTGAAGATCCATGTCTTGTTGGATTATGACCTTTTTAAAACCAGGTTCTCAGCTGGATGAATTTCATCACTTGAAAGGTGTAATAGTGTTATTCAGTTTTCACTTTGGGAAACATACAGTAATATTTCAGAGATTATAAAGTCAGCACATTTAAATTGTTGAAAACAGTTGTAAAATTAATTAATTTAATTACGAACCATTTATAAAATCTAAATACTGTTTCTCTCTTGACTGTAACAGTGAGCTGGTGTGAAATCATTAGTGGTCTGAGGGCTCCTCCTCTGGTGGCTTCATGTTACAAGTGTTTAGGCACTGAGGGGTTTTTGTTCAGGTCTACTGATGGTTTGTGTTATTGTGTGTGTCTGGCACAGTAATACACAGCAGTGTCTTCAGGCTGCACATTCTGTCCGTTTAGAGTCACTCTGTTGCTGGAAGAGTCTAAGTCGATACTGAACTTGTTCTTCAGTGAATCTTTGTAGAATGAAGTGCCACCAGCTCTCATTCCAATCCACTCCATTGCTTTCCCTGCAGGCTGTCTGATCCAAGCTGTGTAGTAGCTGCTAAGAGAATAAGAGACCTGACAGGTGATGGTGAGACGTTGACCTGGCTGCACAGTCACAGAGGCTGGCTGTGTCAACTGTTCACACTTCACACCTGTTAAAAAAGAAAATGTTTTGTTATAAATGATCAAGTTCTACAGCAAGAGAAGAAATGTTGACTATGACAAATCCAGAGAGACTCACAGGATCCAGCTGCCAACAGCAGCAGCAGAGCTACAGAAAACATGGTTTATGGTGAAGCTGACGAGCTGTGAACTCCACTGACAGTCTGATCTGAAGTTTTTATAGCTGAGTAACAAGGAAGGTCACTGAGTTTGCATAGAATCAAACACATGAAGCGTCAGTGTTGGTCTAACTGGAGCCAATAGAAGAGTCTGTTTGGTGTTACTGTCAACACCTCCTACATCAGATTAATGTGTCAGCACATCTATTTTTACTACAGCATTTATTCCTCTATTTAATTGTTATCTGTATTTACTTACTAAACCTGTGTGACAATACACAAACAAATGCATCCTTTAGCTGAGATGAAAACTGTGGTATAGTTCCTGCATTAGTTGATTTACTTTTGTCATTATCACCATATTTTACCTTTATCTGTGTGGTTGCGTCAGTTCATATCAATGAGAACAACATAGTGCCTCAGAAACTTGACAATGACTGACGTCTGCTGATTTTATAGTTGGAACTGCAACATTTTTTTTCACTCTCATGATATGAATCACTTTTTAATCCACATCATTTACAGAAATTATATGTATTTATTCAAAAGAACATAATGCATTTGAAGTTTGTTTTCAGCAGCCACATTGTTGTACAAATTCTCCTTATTAGGACTTTTGTTTTTCATATTTTTCAGGAAAGGATAAAATAATTGGCGATGTGAAGCATATACTCTTATATAAAGATGTCATATGAAATCAATTATTTGATATGTAATATATATAATAATAATACAATAACACTTAAAACTCAGGCTCCACCAGCCTGAAATATGAGGATTGATGGATTTTGTACAGCTGTTCAACCAACTCCAGTCACTGTGAGTCTCGAGCACAATAATAAACAGCAGAATCTTCAGTCTTCAGACTGTTCATCTGCAGATACAGCTGCTCTCTGCTGTCGTCTCTGGAGATGGTAAACCGGCCTTGGACTGACTGAGAGTAGTATTTGCTACTGCCACTACCACTATCATGCCAGGCAATCCACTCCAATCCTTTTCCAGGAGCCTGTCTGATCCAGGCCATGTAGTAGTCACTGAATGTGAATCCAGATGTTATACAGGTCAGTCTGTGGGATTCTCCAGGCCTTTTAACCACTGGTTCAGATTCTGTCAGAGTCTGACCATCAACACCTGTAACAAAAAACAAAAATAAATAAATAGCTGGGAAGTTGATTAAATGCTTCAAAGTTTTAAAGACAACTTCAACTCAGGATCAGAGAAACTCTTCACCTGCCCAGCAGAGAGTTAAAAGCAGCAGTCCTGTCCTATAGTCCATCATGTTAAACTGTGTGTCCACTGTTCTCTGTCATCCTCTCTGCAGTCAGATAAGTAGAGGTGGAAGACATCTGAGTTTTGCATTGACTCCTCCTCACAGGGAGGAGAGAACTGGTTTGCATTTGACTTTCTTTTTTATATTTATGAAATATTAATCTACAGTGTGAGAAAAGTCTTCAGAAGTTTAATTTCATTATTGGAATTTTAGTTGTTGAAAACAGATTATTGGTCGAATGACATTGTTCAAAAGGTTTATTCACAAGAAAAAACATCACACAACTAAACACTTTGTTTTTTAAATATTGATTTTATGGAAGAGACACTTTGTAAAGATCCATGTCTTGTTGGATTATGACCTTTTTAAAACCAGGTTCTCAGCTGGATGAATTTCATCACTTGAAAGGTGTAATAGTGTTATTCAGTTTTCACTTCGGGAAACATACAGTAATATTTCAGAGATTATAAAGTCAACATATTTAAATTGTTGAAAACAGTTGCTGTAAAATTTAATTAAGAACCATTTATAAAATCTAAATACTGTTTCTCTCTTGACTGTAACAGTGAGCTGGTGTGAAATCATTAGTGGTCTGAGGGCTCCTCCTCTGGTGGCTTCATGTTACAAGTGTTCAGGCACTGAGGGGTTTTTGTTCAGGTCTACTGATGGTTTGTGTTATTGTGTGTGTCTGGCACAGTAATACACAGCAGTGTCTTCAGGCTGCACATTCTGTCCATTTAGAGTCACTGTTTTGCTGGAAGAGTCTGTTTCAATACTGAATTTGTTCTTTAGTGAATCTTTATAGTATGTTGTGTATCCAGTAGCAGCCATTCCAATCCACTCCAGTCCTTTCCCTGCAGGCTGTCTGATCCAAGCTGTGTAGTAGCTGCTAACAGAATAAGAGACCTGACAGGTGATGGTGAGACGTTGACCTGGCTGCACAGTCACAGAGGCTGGCTGTGTCAACTGTTCACACTTCACACCTGTTAAAAAAGAAAATGTTTTGTTATAAATGATCAAGTTCTACAGCAAGAGAAGAAATGTTGACCATGACAAATCCAGAGAGACTCACAGGATCCAGCTGCCAACAGCAGCAGCAGAGCTACAGAAAACATGGTTTATGGTGAAGCTGACGAGCTGTGAACTCCACTGACAGTCTGATCTGAAGTTTTTATAGCTGAGTAACAAGGAAGGTCACTGAGTTTGCATAGAATCAAACACATGAAGCGTCAGTGTTGGTCTAACTGGAGCCAATAGAAGAGTCTGTTCAGTGTTACTTTTAACTCCTACATCAGATTAATTATTTAGGTTCCAGCACATAACTTTTTTTACTAATGCATTTATTCCTCTATTTAATTGTTATCTGTATTTACTTACTAAACCTGTGTGACAATACACAAACAAATGCATCCTTTAGCTGAGATGAAAACTGTGGTATAGTTCCTGCATTAGTTGATTTACTTTTTGTCATTATCACCATATTTTACCTTTATCTGTGTGGTTGCGTCAGTTCAGATCAATGAGAACACCATAGTGCCTCAGAAACTTGACAATGACTGACGTCTGCTGATTTTATAGTTGGAACTGCAACATTTTTTTTCACTCTCATGATATGAATCACTTTTTAATCCACATCATTTACAGAAATTATATGTATTTATTCAAAAGAACATAATGCATTTGAAGTTTGTTTTCAGCAGCCACATTGTTGTACAAATTCTCCTTATTAGGACTTTTGTTTTTCATATTTTTCAGGAAAGGATAAAATAATTGGCGATGTGAAGCATATACTCTTATATAAAGATGTCATATGAAATCAATTATTTGATATGTAATATATATAATAATAATACAATAACACTTAAAACTCAGGCTCCACCAGCCTGAAATATGAGGATTGATGGATTTTGTACAGCTGTTCAACCAACTCCAGTCACTGTGAGTCTCGAGCACAATAATAAACAGCAGAATCTTCAGTCTTCAGACTGTTCATCTGCAGATACAGCTGCTCTCTGCTGTCGTCTCTGGAGATGGTAAACCGGCCTTGGACTGACTGAGAGTAGTATTTGCTACTGCCACTACCACTATCATGCCAGGCAATCCACTCCAATCCTTTTCCAGGAGCCTGTCTGATCCAGGCCATGTAGTAGTCACTGAATGTGAATCCAGATGTTATACAGGTCAGTCTGTGGGATTCTCCAGGCCTTTTAACCACTGGTTCAGATTCTGTCAGAGTCTGACCATCAACACCTGTAACAAAAAACAAAAATAAATAAATAGCTGGGAAGTTGATTAAATGCTTCAAAGTTTTAAAGACAACTTCAACTCAGGATCAGAGAAACTCTTCACCTGCCCAGCAGAGAGTTAAAAGCAGCAGTCCTGTCCTATAGTCCATCATGTTAAACTGTGTGTCCACTGTTCTCTGTCATCCTCTCTGCAGTCAGATAAGTAGAGGTGGAAGACATCTGAGTTTTGCATTGACTCCTCCTCACAGGGAGGAGAGAACTGGTTTGCATTTGACTTTCTTTTTTATATTTATGAAATATTAATCTACAGTGTGAGAAAAGTCTTCAGAAGTTTAATTTCATTATTGGAATTTTAGTTGTTGAAAACAGATTATTGGTCGAATGACATTGTTCAAAAGGTTTATTCACAAGAAAAAACATCACACAACTAAACACTTTGTTTTTTAAATATTGATTTTATGGAAGAGACACTTTGTAAAGATCCATGTCTTGTTGGATTATGACCTTTTTAAAACCAGGTTCTCAGCTGGATGAATTTCATCACTTGAAAGGTGTAATAGTGTTATTCAGTTTTCACTTCGGGAAACATACAGTAATATTTCAGAGATTATAAAGTCAACATATTTAAATTGTTGAAAACAGTTGCTGTAAAATTTAATTAAGAACCATTTATAAAATCTAAATACTGTTTCTCTCTTGACTGTAACAGTGAGCTGGTGTGAAATCATTAGTGGTCTGAGGGCTCCTCCTCTGGTGGCTTCATGTTACAAGTGTTCAGGCACTGAGGGGTTTTTGTTCAGGTCTACTGATGGTTTGTGTTATTGTGTGTGTCTGGCACAGTAATACACAGCAGTGTCTTCAGGCTGCACATTCTGTCCATTTAGAGTCACTGTTTTGCTGGAAGAGTCTGTTTCAATACTGAATTTGTTCTTTAGTGAATTTTTATAGTATGTTGTGTATCCAGTAGCAGCACTTCCAATCCACTCCAGTCCTTTCCCTGCAGGCTGTCTGATCCAAGCTGTGTAGTAGCTGCTAACAGAATAAGAGACCTGACAGGTGATGGTGAGACGTTGACCTGGCTGCACAGTCACAGAGGCTGGCTGTGTCAACTGTTCACACTTCACACCTGTTAAAAAAGAAAATGTTTTGTTATAAATGATCAAGTTCTACAGCAAGAGAAGAAATGTTGACTATGACAAATCCAGAGAGACTCACAGGATCCAGCTGCCAACAGCAGCAGCAGAGCTACAGAAAACATGGTTTATGGTGAAGCTGACGAGCTGTGAACTCCACTGACAGTCTGATCTGAAGTTTTTATAGCTGAGTAACAAGGAAGGTCACTGAGTTTGCATAGAATCAAACACATGAAGCGTCAGTGTTGGTCTAACTGGAGCCGATAGAAGAGTCTGTTTGGTGTTACTGTCAACACCTCCTACATCAGATTAATGTGTCAGCACATCTATTTTTACTACAGCATTTATTCCTCTATTTAATTGTTATCTGTATTTACTTACTAAACCTGTGTGACAATACACAAACAAATGCATCCTTTAGCTGAGATGAAAACTGTGGTATAGTTCCTGCATTAGTTGATTTACTTTTGTCATTATCACCATATTTTACCTTTATCTGTGTGGTTGCGTCAGTTCATATCAATGAGAACAACATAGTGCCTCAGAAACTTGACAATGACTGACGTCTGCTGATTTTATAGTTGGAACTGCAACATTTTTTTTCACTCTCATGATATGAATCACTTTTTAATCCACATCATTTACAGAAATTATATGTATTTATTCAAAAGAA
The DNA here is from genome assembly GCF_002260705.1 of Seriola dumerili. Taxonomy (NCBI): domain Eukaryota; kingdom Metazoa; phylum Chordata; class Actinopteri; order Carangiformes; family Carangidae; genus Seriola; species Seriola dumerili. The sequence goes on along the minus strand of NW_019174797.1, from coordinate 990 downwards.
CATAATGCATTTGAAGTTTGTTTTCAGCAGCCACATTGTTGTACAAATTCTCCTTATTAGGACTTTTGTTTTGTCATATTTCTCAGGAAAGAATAAAGTATTGGCGATGTGAAGCATATACTCTTATATAAATATGTCATATGAAATCAATTATTTGATATGTAATATATATAATAATAACACAATAACACTTAAAACTCAGGCTCCACCAGCCTGAAATATGAGGATTGATGGATTTTGTACAGCTGTTCAACCAACTCCAGTTACTGTGGCTCTCGAGCACAATAATAAACAGCAGAATCTTCAGTCTTCAGACTATTCATCTGCAGATACAGCTGCTGTCTGCTGTTGTCTCTGGAGATGGTAAACCGGCCTTGGACTGACTGAGAGTAGAATTTGCTGCTACCACCACCATTGCTGATAGTAGCGACCCACTCCAGTCCTTTTCCAGGAGCCTGTCTGATCCAGGCCATGTAGTAGTCACTGAATGTGAATCCAGATGTTATACAGGTCAGTCTGTGGGATTCTCCAGGCCTTTTAACCGCTGGTTCAGATTCTGTCAGAGTCTGACCATCAACACCTGTAACAAAAAAATAAATAAATAAATAAATAGCTGGGAAGTTGATTTAATGCTTCAAATTTTAAATACAACTTCAACTCAGGATCAGAGAAACTCTTCACCTGCCCAGCAGAGAGTTAAAAGCAGCAGTCCTGTCCTATAGTCCATCATGTTAAACTGTGTGTCCACTGTTCTCTGTCATCCTCTCTGCAGTCAGATAAGTAGAGGAGGAAGACATCTGAGTTTTGCATTGACTCCTCCTCACAGGGAGGAGAGAACTGGTTTGCATTTGACTTTCTTTTTTATATTTATAAAATATTATTCTACAGTGAGAGAAAAGTCTTCAGAAGTTGAATTTTATTATTGGAATTATAGTTGTTAAAAACCGATTATTGGTCGAATGACATTGTTCATAAGGTTTATTCACAAGA
>NW_019174796.1:0-161 GCF_002260705.1 Seriola dumerili | reverse complement strand
ATCCATACAAAGTTTCCATTAGCCCACAGGAAACCCTGTCTCTGTCTGCAGTGGTCGGACCTGTTTGCCAACATGACCGGGGCCGGGCCAGAGCAGCGACCAGCGACGACTTTGTCTCTCCTTGCACATCTCTGCATATTTTTGTATTTGGTTGGTTTTGT
>NW_019174795.1:0-207 GCF_002260705.1 Seriola dumerili | reverse complement strand
GAGATTTGTGAATATATTAATCCCTTATTTACTTTTAAAACAGTCAACACAAGTTTTCCTTTAGAGGACATTAAACTTTACTTTGACAATAAGGGCGTTGTTGGACCATCAGCATGTCTAGATAAATATCAGTGAGATGAAGCCATTCCCGATCTGCCTTTTAATATTTGGAATTCTGTTGTTAGTTGTTTGACTTTCTGTCTCTGT
>NW_019174794.1:0-517 GCF_002260705.1 Seriola dumerili | reverse complement strand
CTCTAACTAACTCTGTCACTAAACTAGACTCATGTAAGAGGGTTGAAGCCGCAGGCACTGTACAAATTTCTCTCTGATTTTTGTATCTAGTGTCATTATGGTTGTGTGTTTACCTACTAAGAGCATGTTGTGACCATTATCAGGCTGCTGAAGTAGTGTTGCTGCACAGGATAAGTAACTGATTGATCAAACTTGAATTTAAAATGTGCAGTTTTCTGATCTGAAATGTCTTTTTAGTGCTCACAGTGGGAACTAGTAGGAAAATGATGCAAATTAGATAAATGTTTAATTTCTTCTATTTCCTTTTAGTTACACAGTGACAACATGTGCAAACTACTTCTGACTGCAGGTATGGCACACCGATCAAATAATGTTTCCTCAAAGGATCAGTTTACCTCACATTTCTTCACACTTACCTCTAGTGAAATCTATCCATGTAGATAGTTCTGGTTTTATATATCCCGGTTTTCAAGAATATTGTAGAAGATCTATGTTGCTGCAGTGTAACATGTGAACC